>NC_134402.1:195749519-196049519 GCF_038048845.1 Mixophyes fleayi | reverse complement strand
ACATCGAAGACGTGCCCCCAGTCCCGTGCTGACAGCACCAGTGCAGTAGGTGTGGTGTAATAAATGATTAATTATAATCGTAGTGCTGCGACAAACAGCCTGGAGTCCCCATGGAGTCCCCATTTTCCTCCAACCAGTCCTAGGCTTAGCTCTGGGGAGTTGGGATCCGCATAATAAATCTGGGCCTACCCCTAGGGGTACCAAGCTGATTTCATAGGGCTCTTCCCAACACTGGGTCTGATTGTGTCGGAGATGGTTTGCCTTTAGGGCCAAGAACTTAGCAGAGAAACCATGTGATGATTTTTTTTTTATTCTTCTGTGACATAGTCGATGTAGGAATGTGCAGTATCTTTGTAATACTTGGAAAGGCAAGTTGACTACATGGGAGAGAATAAAAAATGGAAAAGCCTCACAGCTTCCTATAAATGCACCAGGTCCTGGACTGGCAGTGAGGTACTCACATTATGCTTATTGAGGAAATCAACCAATGTGATGTAGCCATAGTTCAGTAGTGCTAAAGCACCTTGAAACCAGCAAACCAGCCAGGTGGCAGCAATGTTCTACTATCACAGGAAATGCATGGGAGAGCACTGAGTACTTGTCAGATGCAGGCAGTAGCTAAATTAATTTAAAAACAACAATGTACAGTGGAGATAAGTAGAGTGATGCCTCAGTAGGGTGCAGCAAGGCAGCAGAATGAAATACCCTTCTAATAAAGTCAGTTTTGGAAAGGAGGCTGTTAAGAGGGCAATGCAAGTAGGTAAATTATCAATCAAACCATGACAGGAAGATTAGGAAAAACAAATCTGTGTTGAGAATTTAAAACTCAGATGGGCTCCTTACATGAATGGCTGCTTATGTTCATAATTTTATTTATAATGACTGATTTTATTATTTTTTTTTATTTCACCTCTGAAATGTCCACATTCTGATGCCTTGCTTTATATGTACAAGGTATAAAGTTTAGATTTTTAAGGATTTATAACCTTACAGTATGAACATTTTTTGCCTGCCCATCATTTAAAAAATGTAATAAAGTTAATAGTTTTAACATGTAATGCACCTTGTCCTATAAATGACTTAATTCCAGGTTGTATATTTAAACTGCGGGTTTCAAAAAAGTGGAGATGTTGCCTATAGCAACCAATCAGTTTCTAGACACTTTCTAGTTAGCATTTATTTAGTACATTCCACAAAATAACAGCTAGAATCTGATTGGTTGATATAGGGAACATCTCCACTTTTTTAAACCCGCAGCTTGATAAATTTACCCTCTGGAGTGCCTTTTTTCTTCCATTGCAGTGAAACTCATACTTCCAAGACTTCTGATATACTGCATTATATATTTTATACTCAATACCAGCATTTTTGCATGGCACAATCAGCCCAAATTTCTCTGATCAAAATGGAACAGTGATTTAGGGTGGTGAATCAATTAGGGTGTGTCTGGGCAATACGAAGACTTGACCAAAATTGTCCTTTTTTTTGGAAATGTTGGGAGATATGTTAACTACTTTGCTCTTTTACTCTCCCCCAATTTTAAGAACACTGAGTACTGGTATAAAATCATTTTAAGTAAGTGAGTTCTTATGCCATGTAATAATTTGAAAAACATGTACACTATATTATAATTAAAACATTGGATTGTATAAGGAATACACACGCCCCCCTCTTCACCTCCAAACTGCACCTTGGAGCTCTATGTTATATATTATTTTCATTATTATTATTATTATTATTATTATTTTTATTTATAGGACGCCACAAATTGTCCGCAGCGCCGTACAGGGTACAGAAGGACAGTACAAGGTAGAACAGTACAATAAACAAGTAGCACTATAACTCTGGTAGCTCAAAGCACAGCTAAAAAGAAAGGCTAAGAGGGTGAGGGATATTCAGCACAGCTAATAAGAAAGCATAAAGGTGAGGGAGATTCAGTATAACAGGAAACCTGAGCCCAAGAATGTGGGCACAGCTAATAGGTTAAGAGCCACTGAAAAGGTGTAGAGAAAAGCAAAAGTGAAGTCAGCCCAAGAAGGAGGTAGGCAGAGTAGCTGGAGAGCAAAGTTAAAAGTAATGAAAACAGGAGGAGAGAAGTCCTTGCTTTGGGGAGCTTTCAATCTAAAGGGAAGGGCGGACAAACCAAAAGACACAGGCAATGAAATGGGGACAGGGTCACAGGGAGCGAGTAGGAGGAAGGAAGGGATGTGTCACTCACCAGACTGTGAGTGCTTCTTCCCGTGTGTTTAGGAACCGTGGCCGTCCACCATCCTGAGGGTCTGCGCATGCGCAGCCCTTTCAAAACCTTCAGTACCTGTTCCTTTAACTTAATTGGCTGATCAGGCAACACTCCCTATTTAAAGCACCTGCTGTCCATACCTCGTTGCCTGATCTTGGAGTCTCATTCCCCATGAGCCTCTGAAGGTGTTCCTGTGTTTCCTCGTGTATTCAGCGCTGCTGATTCCTGTGGTTTCCAGACCACTTCTACTCCTGTGGTTTCCAGACCACTTTTACTCCTGTGGTTTCCAGACCACTTCAACGCTCCTGTGTTTCATCGTGACTGTTAGCTGATTCCTATCCGCTGCCTCCGTGCCCTACAGTCTTCAGACCACTTCAACTCTCCTGTGTTTCATCGTGACTGTTAGCTGATTCCTATCCGCTGCCTCCGTGCACTACAGTCTTCAGACCACTTCAACTCTGCTGTGTTTCATCGTGACTGTTAGCTGATTCCGATCCGCTGCCTCCGTGCACTACAGTCCTCAGACCACTTCAACTCTCCTGTGTGTCATCGTGACTGTTAGCTGATTCCTATCCGCTGCCTCCGTGCACTACAGTCTTCAGACCACTTCAACTCTCCTATGTTTCATCGTGACTGTTAGCTGATTCCTATCCGCTGCCTCCGTGCACTACAGTCTTCAGACCACTTCAACTCTCCTGTGTTTCATCGTGACTGTTGCTGATTCCTATCTGCTGCCTCCGTGCGCTACAGTCTTCAGCTCATCTCAACTCTCCCGTGTTTCCTCGAGACTGCTACAACTGATTCCTATCCGCTGCTCTCCGTGCTCAACAGTTCCAGCTCAGCTCTACTCTCCCGTGTTTCATCATGGCTGCACCTGCTGGTTGCTATCCGCTGCCTCCGTGCACTACAGTCTTCAGACCACTTCAACTCTCCTGTGTTTCATCGTGACTGTTAGCTGATTCCTATCCGCTGCCTCCGTGCACTACAGTCTTCAGACCACTTCAACTCTCCTGTGTTTCATCGTGACTGTTAGCTGATTCCTATCCGCTGCCTCCGTGCACTACAGTCCTCAGACCACTTCAACTCTCCTGTGTTTCATCGTGACTGTTTGGCTGATTCCTATCTGCTGCCTCCGTGCGCTACAGTCTTCAGCTCATCTCTAATCTCCCGTGTTTCCTCGAGACTGCTACAACTGATTCCTATCCGCTGCTCTCCGTGCTCAACAGTTCCAGCTCAGCTCTACTCTCCCGTGTTTCATCGTGGCTGCACCTACTGGTTGCTATCCGCTACCTCCGTGTACCTGCAGAGTCCTGCTGGCTGCTACTCCTCAGTTCTACTCGTGTGCAGCTGCTGATCCGCTCTCCGTGCTTCTCAGTGTTCCTGCTGGTCTCTACTCGCCAGTCTGCATCGGATCTGCGCCTCACTGCTTTCATCTCGTCTAGACCATCGCTACTCTTCAGGGTTCTCCAGGAGTCCAGTTCTACATACTACTGCTTCCTGAGTATTTGTTCCCCTGCTGGTCTGCCTACCTGTGCGCTGCACCTACTTAATTACCGCTTCACCCTCCAGGGACTTCGCATCCTGCCGGCCTCCAGCCGTTCAGGTATCTCTGCACTCCTGTCTGACAGCCTGCTCCTGAACCACGGTATGCATACTTCTCATTGACTGTGCTGGTGTATTGCATATCTTGCTGGACTGAGTTGTTCTCCTCTGGAGCTTACTATCCGCTGAGACTTTTGCCATCATTGACTGTGTTATCTTTTGCCCGGATAGTTTCTATGACTTTGTATTATTGCAGTGCTGTTCAGTCATTACTATATTGTGCATGTTATTGTGGATCAAGTTCAAGGTGCCCGTGTATCCTCTGTATTGCAGTCTCTCCCCGTGCTCCTCCTCACATATATATTCAGTGGTACAACTTGCTAGAGGCAGACCACTGATTCCTGTTTCCAGTGTCACCTGTTCCAGTGTCCTCTCACATAGCAGTGGTACAACTTGCTAACGCAGACCACTGACTTCCCGGATACCTTCACCTGGATCCCATTCCTTCACCCAGACAGCGGTACAACTTGCTAAACACAGACCGCTGACTCTCATCACCTCCTCGTTTCTGTTGGACATTCCTCCTCACTATAGCAGTGGTACAACTTGCTACCGCAAACCACTGACTACCCTCACGTGTCCTTTGTCCATTCAGTTCCTCGTGTATTACTACATATATATTACCAGTGCTGCTAGTCATAGACTTTCCCGAGCATCTCTATCATCAGCTGTCTCCTGTTCCGTGATCACCCCGCTACCAGAGTACCATATTACCACCTATACTGCTCTGGTAAGCTTATCACCTGGTGATCCCTGGGTAAAGACTCCTAGTGCCCGTGACAGGATGAGAGGGAGAGATAGCCGACAAGGTGGGTAGATAAGCGGACAGGTGATAGGCTTTTAAGAAAAGGTGTTTTTTTAATTCCCATTTGAAACTGCTCAGATAGAACGAGGGAGATTGTTCCAATGAAGGGGTTATATACAAGGGAAGAGAGTGAGAGATAGCCGACAAGCTGGGTAGATAAGCGGACGGCTGATAGGCTTTTAAGAAAAGGGGTTTTTTAATGCCTGTTTGAAACTGCTGGATTTCTATAGAACACATGATGATAAAAATATCACAAAGAGGAATGAGGTCAAAACTTTTTATACGGCGGCCTTAGTGCTATAGTTGAACTTGGGCTGTCACTGATTG
Organism: Mixophyes fleayi; assembly: GCF_038048845.1. NCBI lineage: Eukaryota > Metazoa > Chordata > Amphibia > Anura > Limnodynastidae > Mixophyes > Mixophyes fleayi. The sequence continues at coordinate 196,044,546 of NC_134402.1, read as the reverse complement.
CTAATGCACACAGTGTCCTAAATGTGAAAGTGCAAATCATTTCCACATTCAGTAGCAGTGGAATGATTGTAACCTTGTGATGTCATGATGACCTAATTCGATCTCTCCTGCCACTACAGCTACTGGATACAATGTAATCTGGATCTAATATAAGTTTGCATGCAAGCTGCTATTAACTCCAGATAACACAAATTTCTTGAAAGTAACTATGGGAAACATGGGAAAATATATTTTAAAACATATTATTATTATTGCCTATTCTTTAATATGTAGCAAAATATATTCTATGATGCCAAAGGAAGACCCTCTATGTCATAAAAACCTACATCAAATATATTACAATATAAAATTTACTATGTACACTAATAAATAAAAGAAAGCTATTCCCAGCAGAAAACCCCAAGCATAAAATTTGCTCTGGCCATGAATAAACCATCTGGATATGACAGGGTTAAACTTTGTGACAGATCCTAAAAGTCAAAAGCTGAAGATACAACATTACACATAGTTTATTTAAACCTTAGGCATGGGCTTATCTCTTCATTTAGTAGTTAATATGAGCAACATTAACCTCTAAATTCAATTTAGCAAATACTTTGTACCATTGGTCGAACTGAAGTGTATGCAGTGGTATACCATACCGCCAATTCTCCTACTGCATTCATTGTAAACTATCAAGTTTCATTCACTTACATTACACTTACATTTTCCATTCTGCCACTTTTAAATTGCCATGCCGTCACATCTAAATTTCCACTTTTAAACTATTTGTAATGTTATTATTTCTTTTCCAGCATGATGAAAGTAAGGACTGTGCAAAATTCAGTGTTATCGACCCTAATGGAAATTATTTGATGTTTCCAAAAGCCATGGATGGAAATCAGTACAATAATGACAAGCTATCCCCCTGTTCTATCCATTATATTGGGTCTCTCCTGAAAGTCAAAAAGGATCAATGTTTCATAGGTAACCAATTTTAAATTGATATGATAATAACAATACTACTAATACACATTTTTTTCTAAGCACTCATCACTGGAGAGCTATAGAGCGGGGTTTATGAAACTAGTAGGGACTATTCTACTAATTTGAAAATAACACGATTTTTAGTTGAGTGGACCTATAGATTTTGATTACTGTTTTTTCTTTCCCAATTCTCTCTTTTTTACTTATAGTTTTCATTGTTTTCAAATTTGTGCATTATTGTCCTATCGCTAACACCATCTTTCTAGTACAAGGGGGTTTGGCACATTATAATGCTCCGTGTCTATTATGGGGTATTAACTTGCCCCCTTGTGAGGGGCTACTGCCTCCTATGTATTTATATCGGGGGAGAATCTTCCTTGGACTGCATAATATTGGTGGACACTGCAATTTAGTAAAAGGTTTTGCCAAACCAAAGTTTTACAAACCCCTCCACCACAGCAAAGCCCTGCAGATGCTCACTGTACAACATACTTGCCAACATTTGTTTTTGGGCTTCCGGGAAATGCCGGCTGGGATGTGGGCGTGCCGTGACGTAATGACGCAAAACGCGTAATTTTACAGCGGGGGTGGGGCCAAACGCAGCGATTCCGGGTGAATCGCGGCATTTGAACCGAATTCTGCATACTTCACTAGGAAGTGGGCAGATCAGGGAGATTGCCACACTCTCCCGGGAGTCCGGGAGACTCTCACGAAATGCGGGAGTCTCCCGGACATTCCGGGAGAGTTGGCAAGTATGCTGTACAAAAATGTACTAAGCCATGCAAATGATAATGGCTGAGACATAGTGAAGGGGGTATGTCAAGGAGACAACAAAGTGCAGCACAGTCACTACGTAAATGTAAACATTTATTTGGACTGCCTGTGAAAGTAGCAGAAACATAGGGCACAAAGTTGACATTTTTAATATATTTTTCTAATGAATATCAAAGGGTTAATCTTATGTGCTTATTTTTAGAAAGTGACAAGCCTATATGTGGCAATCAAATAGTGGAAGATGTGGAACAGTGTGATGTAGGGTATAAAGACAATGACCCTTGTTGTTATGGTGCCAACGAAGGAGAAGGTTTGCAGTGCACTTTAAAGCCTGGGAAACAGTGCAGGTATGTTATCTCTAAAAGGGAGAATAGACACATGAAAAAAGAGATTTTATAAACACAGTAGGATTCAGATTTTAAATGTAAATATGTAAAATTTGTCAGACATAATGTTATAAATGTTTGAAAGTTGGTGTCAAATGTTATAAAAAGAAAGGTATGCATTTCATGTATTATTTAACCAGTTTTACCTCTAATAATATAAGTTTTATTCACTGTATGAGTCTTTTATTACACCTATGGTAAATAATTAGCACCTCCACATAGCTGATATAAGCACTTGATTAGGCACTTCCAATTTTAGAGATATCACAAAACATTTTATTCATATAATGGTATCTTTATAGCGAGGCATGCTTGATACAAATCCTAATGTTACATTGCTTTGTTTACTTATTGCTTATTTCCTCACTGTAATAATAGGAGAAATTTACGGGAGCAATTGTGTGCCTCCACAATGTTAGGATGGCAAATGTTATAAATCTTCTTTCATTTTATGTTTGTGGAATCTGTTTGATTTAAGTAATGACTTTAAAAACAAGTTCTGTGGCAAGAGCCCGCTACTGCTGAAGCACACGCGAACAACTTCTTCCTTTTTATGTAGTTTTATTGTCAGGATGGTAAATTTTTTGACACCGTACAGATTTCACAGCAATACTTGGAGACCCTAAACGCTAGCTATACATAGACCAGCTCTCTCAAGACCAGCCAGCTTACCCAGCGTTGATCTCAGTGCACAAATGATATAAATAAGCTTTTATACCTGATACTCCTCCCCCAGTCTTAGCTTGATGGACAGGTGACACACCCACCTTCTCTTTAAAGGGAAACGCCCATCACTGGCTCTGTAATTCAAACAGACACACCCTGTCTGTTTGCTGAGAGGAAGGATTTCAAGTCATGCAAGTTAAACCAAATTTAAACTATTGCTTTTCATACATAGGTCTTTACATTCAATCTAGGTGCATTACTGCACAAATGTTTTACTCTACTTCCCTGCTTTCTCTGCATATTGCCAGCTAAATGCCTCCTTTTGTTACATATCCCTCCACCTAGCGTCTCCAAGTAGGGGACGCGGACTTCGCGAGGAGTGCATATTTTCGTGACAACGCATCTGCATTTTTGTGTAGAATCCCGGGTCTATGTTCTACTGAGAACTTGAAAGGTTGCAGTGCCAAGAACCAGCGGGTTACCTTGGCATTTACCTCCCGGTTGTTCTGCATCCATCTCAATGGTGCATGGTCTGTTATTAAGGTGAACTCTCTGCCTAGGAGATAATAGCGCAGAGCTTCTGTAGCCCATTTTATGGCGAGACATTCTTTCTCCACAGTGGCATATTTTTGTTCCCTTGGAAGCAACTTACGGCTTAGGTACAGGACAGGATTTTCTACTCCATTCTTCTCCTGTGACAAGACTGCACCTAAGCCAACACCAGAAGCATCAGTTTGGAGGAAGAACCTTTGGGTAAAATCCGGTGCTTGTAGAACTGGGGAGGAACAAAGAGCTAACCGAAGATCAGACCAGGCGGTTTCTGCAGAGTCAGACCAGGTTAATCTATCTGGACAACTTTTTTTTAACATGTCCGTTAGTGGAGCAGCTTTAGTGGCCAAGTGGCTTACAAACTGCCTGTAGTAACCTACTAAGCCTAAAAAGGTTCTTAACTGTGACTTTTTCTCTGGTCTTGCCCAAATTTTGACTGCCTCCACTTTGTCTAGCTGGGGTTTGACACGCCCTCAACCAACAACATACCCCAAATATTTGGCTTCTCTCATGGCTATGGCACATTTCTTTGGTTAACTGTTAACCCTGCTGACCTTATTGAAGCTAAGACCGCCTCAACTTTGGCTAAATGTGATCCTCAGTCTGGGGTATAAATCACTATATCGTCCAGGTAAGCGGCTGCATAAGCTGTGTGAGGTCGTAGCAATTTATTCATGGCCCTTTTGAAGGTGGCAGATGACCCATGCAATCCAAAGGGTAGGACTTTATATTGATAGAGACCATCAGGGGTGGAAAATGCAGTCTTTGGCTTGGCCGTGGAAGTCAGGGGAACTTGCCAATAACCCTTTGTTAGATCAAGGGTTGCAAATAATTGCTACCAGCAAGATTTTCCACTAGTTCATCCACACGTGGCATTGGATAGGCATCAAACTGCGACATACTGTTTAGGCGCCTAAAGTCATTGCAGAACCTAATTGTCCCATTGGGTTTCGGGACAAGCACAATGGGACTATTCCACTCACTAGTGGACTCTTCAATCACATCTAACTGGAGCATCTTCTCGACCTCCTTTCTCACGTCCACCCATCTGGCTTCTGGAATACGATACGGCTTCTGCTTTACAATGACTCCTGGCGCAGTGACAATGTCGTGTTCGATTAAGGTAGTGCGCCCAGGAATGGAAGAGAAGACATCCCTGTTCCGGCGAATCATTTCTTCAGTCTGTTGTCTCTGCTGAACGGACAAAGCTGGCTCTATGGGCACTTTAGACTTTTCAATGGCAGTACTCATGACCTGAGGAGAGGTTTTCTCATCATGCCAAGGTTTAAGGAGGTTAACATGACATATTTGCTCCTCCCTTCTCCTACCTAACTGGCAGACTCTGTAATTGACAGGACCGACAGCCTCTAGAATTTCATATGGACCCTGCCAATGGGCGAAAAGTTTGCTTTCCTGGGTGGGAACCAGGACTAGGACCTTGTCCCCAGGCTTGAAAGATCGAACAACAGCACTTTTATCATAACTTTTTCTCTGTCGTTCCTGAGCCTCTTTTACATGTTGCTGCACAATGGGCCCTATCTTTTCTAGCCTCTCATACATTTGGGACACAAATTGTACCAGATTTGGCTCCCTGGGACCTTGCTGCTCCCACCCTTCTTTTAACATATCCAGGATACCCCTGGGCTGTCTCCCAAACAATAGCTCAAAGGGACTAAACCCTGTTGAAGCTTGAGGTACCTCACGGATGGCAAACATCAAATAGGGAATAAGAGTGTCCCAATCTTTTTTCTCTTGAGTCACTGCTTTCCTGAGCATGTGCTTTAATGTGCGGTTAAAGCGTTCCACCAAGCCATCTGTTTGTGGATGGTATACAGAGGTGTGAAGCGCCGTAACCTCTAGCAACTGGCACATGTCCTTCATCAGTTTAGACATGAATGGAGTACCCTGATCTGTGAGAATTTCTTTGGGTATTCCCAAGCGTGTAAACATCAATATAAGTTCCTTAGCTATGGTGCTGGACTTTATGTTTCGTAGGGGAATTGCCTCTGGATACCTGGTTGCATAGTCAAGCACCACTAGTATATATTGGTGCCCACGTGCAGATTTTTCCAGGGGCCCCACAAGGTCCATAGCTATCCGTTCAAAGGGAACTTGTACTATTGGTATTGGAATGAGAGGCGCCCTGTACATGGGTTTGGGACAGGTTCTCTGACAAATAGGACAGGACTGGCAATACTTTTTCACTGCCATGTGTACACCGGGCCAGTAAAACCTAAACAGAACTCGTTCCCGTGTTTTATCCTCCCCTAGGTGTCCCCCACAGACATGTGTATGTGCTGCTTTTAACACTAGGGTTACATGGACCCGAGGAACCATTAATTGTTCTACTTTATCCCCCTGTACAGTAGCAACTCTATACAGTAAATTATTTTTAACAATAAAATATGGTATACCTTCTGCAGGCTGGGCGGCTTTTGCTACCCCATTTACCTCAGTCACACTTTTGAAGGCATGTTCCAAAGTGGCATCATTTAGTTGGTCTCCAGCAAAGTCCTGCAAAGGAAACAAAATTGGTATTGCGGACCAGTCCGTATCCTCACTTACAGGCAGGGTTGGGCTCATCTGCGACATCACCGACCAATGCTTGGTTGGACTGTCCATGTTTCCCCGCAGGTGGATGCTTTTGTGGAACTATTGCTGTGACTCCCAGGATGGCATTCCGGTTTGGCGGTTCCCAAAGATCGATGTCCAGATGTTGTGGATTCTTAGGCAGTTCCTTTAAGACCGGGCTTCCGACCGTTGCATCAATTGCCGGCATGTCCGGCCGGATCCGTTCACCGAGGACATCATTAAACAGTGGGAAGTCTCGCCCCAAAATGAGTGGATATGGGAGTTTAGGTGCTATGGCAGCTACCACCATAATAGTTTTGTCTTTGAGTGTGACTGGTAGTATTGTTCTTTCATACTCCTCTGTGGTGCCATGTACGCAAAGAACCTTCACCTTGGGCAACCGAGAAGTTATGGTTTCGGGTAAGGCAGAGCTGGAAACCAATGAAAGTTCACTCCCGAGTCAACCAAGGCCAGAACAAGGTTTTGGTTGATTAGCACAGTCACCCGGAACAAACAAGGACTTCCTGATGTGGGACTCATGGTAAAACAGCTTGGAAAAGCAGGCCCAATATGTGCCACGCAACAGTCCATGGGTTCCGGTAGTTTAGGACACTCTGCCTTAAAGTGGCCTGGCTCACCACATTCAAAACACTTCAGATTAGACAGCTTTGCACCTGGCCCTCTGTCCGTAGCAGTTTTGCCATTAGGTCCTGTAGCAAGGATTGTCAAACCTGGCTTTTGGCGTGGCAGCGGCTTTGGCACAAATGCAGGTTCTTTAGTCATTTGTTGTAGCGCACAAAACCTTTCTACCATGGTGGCAAGCTCTTCATAAGTTTGTGGGTCTGATTGCAGAACCCACCTTTGCAAATCGCGGTTCAGCCCCCGGATGCAGTGATCTATCGCCAGAACTTCAATAATCCGAGAAGGCGAATTCTCCTCAGGCTGCAGCCATTTCTTTAAAATTTTAGAAAGCTCAGCCACTTGCGCTCTGACCGGTTTTTCTTTAACATAGCGCCATTGGTGATAGCGCTGGGCTCGGCCTGGCCCGGAAACTCCAATGCGAGCCAATATCTCAGACTTTAGGCACAGATAGTCAGAGGCCCGTTCCTCATCTAGATCCATATAACCTCGCTGAGCTTCACCAGTCAGATATGGCGCCAGCCTCTCAGCCCAATCTTTAGGAGGCCATTTTGCCCTTTTTGCAAGTCTCTCAAAGGACACCAGATACGCTTCTATGTCATCACCTGGTGACATTTTCTGGAGAACAGGACCAAGTGGTTAATTTCTGTCATGTCTCACCTGGCTTAACTCTTCTCTTAAGAGCCTTGTGTTTTCCACATGTGCCTCGGCAACTCGTAGCATCTGAGCTTGCTGCTGTTGCTGCGCAGCGGCCACATTCACGAGAGTTCTCAGTACTTCCTCCATGTTGACGTCTGCGCGTGTTGGGTAGCGGAAACTTGCTTCCCGGAGTATCCCACTCCTGACACCACTTGTGGCAAGAGCCCACTACTGCTGAAGCACACGCGAACAACTTCTTCCTTTTTATGTAGTTTTATTGTCAGGATGGTAAATGTTTTGACACCGTACAGATTTCACAGCAATACTTGGAGACCCTAAACGCTAACTATACATAGACCAGCTCTCTCAAGACCAGCCAGCCAGCGTTGATCTCAGTGCACAAATGATATAAACAAGCTTTTATACCTGATACTCCTCCCCCAGCCATAGCTTGATTGACATGTGGCACACCCACCTTCTCTTTAAAGGGAAATGCCCATCACTGGCTCTGTAATTCAAACAGACACACCCTTTCTGTTTGCTGAGAGGAAGGATTTCAAGTCATGTAAGTTAAATCAAATTTAAACTATTGCTTTTCATACATAGGTCTTTACATTCAATCTAGGTGCATTACTGCACAATTGTTTTACTCTATTTCCCTGCTTTCTCTGCATATTGCCAGCTAAATGCCTTCTTTTGTTACAGTTCATTACATTTCACCTTTAATAAAAAGTGGGTGTAACTTTTATGTGTTCATGTCCCCCTACAGTTTTTTTCTCTCCTGTGTGTTTATCAATTCCTTTCGAGTTCTTGTTTTCTAATTCTTCCTTAATGAATATCTGTCAGTAGTAGCTATTTCTTCTTTGCAGCTTTCCAACTCCATTATCCAACTCATACTTTTTTGCCACAGCTCCGATTTACCTACTATGTTTACTCTAACTATATTAGCACTGGCACACAGCAGTTTCTGCTGGCCATATACATTACCATTACATATAGCCGCGTAGTTGTTTATGTAGAAAAAGACATATCATCATCATCTATTTATATAGCGACGCTAATTGCGCAGCACTGTACAGAAATCTCACTCACATTACCAGTCCCTGTCCCATTGGAGCTTACAGTCCAAATTCCCTATCATATACACACACACAAGCTTGTTTTTATTGCATTGTGAGGACCCATGTCTGGGACATCGAGTATAGGGACACCCCTTTCCTAATGTCCTGTCGACAGAATAATCATAGGGGTTTGTGTAGGAGCGGTTATCACCAGAGTTACCACATGATACATTGACTTTGCATAAACTACTGACATGGACTGCAAGATGGGGAAAGTTTCATGTATTTTGACCGTCTGAGGACATCCACATTTACACATATATAAATTAATAAATAATAACAATAGGGAATGTTCCATGCCCGCTTACACCGACACCTAGCTATGGAGGTTACAGCCCTGATCAACCACAGTGCATCATTTCAACAAGTTTGATCCCTCTTTAAAACTGTTATGCGGTTCTTTATGCAGAATTTCACCCCCCAACCAGTTCCAATCTTTCACTATGGATCGTTCAGCCATGAGGCACACAACACAGTCACGCTTTCCGGGCACCTGGCATGTCTGTATAAACTTCATCAGGTGTTTCTCCACAGCTTGGACCTCCTGTCTGCCACAGGTTTACTCCACACTTCTTTGCAAACTTAAAGGAAGTAGAGTGGTCTATTACAGCTCTGTAAAATACAGAGAAGGCAAAGTTATTTTGCCTTGCAAAACTGTGTGCTACAACTATCTATGGGAGCTATGGCTGGGCACTGGTCCAGTGTTGCCAGGTCCATACAATGCCTCTTTTCTGATGTGGAAGTGTCGACTGAATGCTTAACCACTTGTTCATCTGTCATGGGGGATTGCTCATCATCTGACATGTCGCTGGGCCGCTTTTGAAAAGAAACAGATATGTAAATGACCGAGGTAGAAGTCAAAAGCATATATATATATAGTGGAAACAAGCGCTCAAATTCAGTGATACAAAACCACACACCCTGTCACGAGCAGCACATAGAGAGACTCTCTCCCAAGGGCCCAATGTCAATCCTGTATTTAAATCCTATAGCGCTCAGTGGCAGAACATATAACCACACATACCAAATAACATAGATCCTCCACTGATATAACTGCAACCACCGGCAGTGCCTGTGCCCTGGTGCCCCAGTCTGTCTCCTTAGTTTTAGCAGGTGTGTAACTTGTTATATGCTGCTATAAAATCTATCTCACGAAGGTGATCAATTGATTCTTCCTCAGAAGTAGACGACAAACAACTTTTCATAATTGGCCTCCGGGAGATCCCACAGGGGAGGTGGGATCTCCCGGAGGCCAATTACGAAAAGTAGATTTTATAGCAGCATATAACAAGTTACACACCTGCTAAAACCAAGGAGACAGACTGGGGCACCAGGGCACAGGCACTGCCGCTGGTTGCAGTTATATCAGTGTCCAACGCTGGAGGATCTACTACTACTACATCTCATATACGGACTACATTACCCAGCATCACTTGCGGTTCTCTGATTGAACATCGAGATTACCAACAGCGCTTACCATCGGGCGGTTGGATTTGTATTCAGGAATACAGCTCTTCCAAACGGATGATACATCTTCTACAGCCCTTGGAGGACTGGTTTACCGTGTGGAGTAACATTATCATCTAAGTTTGAGTCTACAACGGTACTTTTTAATATATAGGTTTATTATTACTCTATGGATCAACGCTATATCCAGCTTTTAGCCCATATATAAAAATATATATAATTAATCAGATCATCCCAAAGGGGATTTTGCTGCAGGTTAGTAAGTGCATGAATGTAATCAAGTTCTACACAGTGTACGTTTCAATTATGTGGGAAACCACATGTTTTTACATGTTATATGTTATTTAGTATGTGTGGTTATATGTTCTGCCACTGAGCTCTATAGGATTTAAATACAGAAGTCAAAAGCATATATCAGACACGAGATTTCCTAATTACCGTCCAGATCAATGCACATCTCATACAAATTCTTGCCTTTGTATGCAGCCAGTCTGCCACTCTTGAGAGCCACTAATAGTTTGCTGATCTTGGCGAGTTGGAGGGTACCTTCTGGGATACTTCCTGATGTCGTGCCCAAGGAAGTCTGCCAACTGATCCAGTTCTGTGTCATTTATATTGAGGACCTTTGAGAGAGTGGCAACGTGCTTTCAAAGCTTCATGGATGACAGTGTTTTGCATACAGTCATATGCAATCGGAGCCTCTGAAGTGTAACAAGGCAACTGGTCTGGCAAACATGTAGACATTTCGTTAATCTACTCCACATTTTTCACACTTCTCTCAGAGAAGTTCCATTGCACCTTGCATGGCTGTTGTCAGCATGATGGGGATTTTTCTCTCTCATTTTCCTCGGATTTCAATGCGAATTAAGTGTCGGCAGAGCTTTCTCTCAACCTCGCAAAGCACTAGGGCCACATCTTTTTGGAGTGCCAAAGTATGTCTTGAGGAGAAGGTAGTCAGCACATTTTGGAAACTTTCCCTAACCTTCTTCGATTGAACAAGATCACCTGTGAGAGGGTGACTTTTGCAAGCAGTGCCCAGTGGTTAACAGTAGACTTGGTGGATAGACTACTTCGGTAGGCTTGCTGCTTCTCATTGAGGTACAACTGCATCTTTTTCACATCTTCTGTGAAAGGTAAGAGCTGAGGCATGTTCCACTTGGACTCCTTAAGAGTTTTCATGTCAGCCGATGAAATCAACTCCTTCCACCTCGCCTCATATATCTTCCTGAAGTTTCGTGTTTTCAACCGCAGCAGTGCAGTCCTTCATTATAGCTCGGCACTCCACAATGCTCGCTATCTTTTGCAGGCCATGCCCGACCTTCAGTGCCAGTGAGGACATCTTAAATGTACCTGTATCCTCGTCATAGTCAGCGACCAGCTTCACAGCATCTACTAAGTGCAGAAAGTTCAATGGGGTGGTAAATTCTTCCATCCTTTCCAAAGAGGTAGCTTTTCTGGCCTGTAGCAGTAACCTTCCCATTTCTCTAAGCTTCTGACGGATGTACTCGTGCCTGCTAACATCTGAAATGACTCGGTTGAAGAGATGCTGCCCCATCTGCATGATGCATCAGTCATTTCTGACTGTAAGACTTCATCCTGCGTCATGTCGCTCAAGAGCTTCCAAAAGCGACCACTGATGTCAGGTGGAACAGGCTGAGCAAAAGCACACAGTGACTTGACTGTGTTTTTCCCAGGTGTGAGCTTGTTGCCCCTTCATCATCATCATCAACATTTATTTATATAGTGCCAGCAAATTCCATAGGGGTTTACAATTGGGAACAAACAGTAATAAAACAATACTGGGTAATACATACATACGTAGAGGTAAGAAGGCCCTGCTAGCAAGTTTGCAATCTGTGGGACAATGGCTTGATGCACAAGGGTAAGTGCTACATCAGATTGAATATTTGTCCAGCTAGAATGCAAAGTATTTAGTGGGCTGTATGCGCAGTCACACAACTATGTTGGTCAGAGGGTTGTTGTCTTGTGTTAGCTGTGTAGAGGGTGGTAAAAGGGTAACCTAGGGAGTTTAAGAGGGTGGACGAGGTAAATTATAAGGTCGTCTGAAGAGGTGGGTTTTCAGAGAACGCTTGAATGTTTGAAGACTAGAGGAAAGTCTTCTGGCGCGAGAGCGTGAATTCCATAAAATGGGTGTAGCCCGAAAAAAGTCCTGTAACCGAGAATGGGAGGAAGTGATGAGAGTGGAAGAGAGAAGCAGATCTTGTGCAGAACAGAGGTGTCGAGTTGTGTTATTTTTTGAGACAAGTGAGGAGATGTATGTTGGTGCAATTTTGTTGATGGCCTTGTATGTTAGTAGAAGAATTTTATATTGGATTAGTTAAAAAACAGGCAACCAATGTAGAGACTGACAGAGTGACTCAGTGTATGTAAAATGATTTACAAGGAAAATCAATCTAGCCGTCGCGTGCAAAATAGATTGTAGGGGCTCGAGTCTGATTTTGGGAAGACCAGTAAGGAGGGAATTGCAATAGTCGATGCGGGAGATGATGAGTGCATGAACTAAAGTTTTGCAGTGTCTTGTGTGAGATATGTATGTATTCTGGAAATATTTTTTAGATGTATGTAGCATGGTGTAAATATAGAGTTGATGTGGGGAGCAAACGATAGCTGCAAATCAAGGATTACACCTAAGCAGCGAGCTTGCGGGGTGGGATTTATGGTCATGTTGTCAATAGAAATAGAAATATCAGGCAGTAAGCATCGGTTTAGCTTTCATCTCCTCATGTGTATTTCTTTGCAAACAAACTATGGCAGGCTGCACAGTGCATGAAGCCTTCAGCATCCATGTTTTTGTCTAGAAGTTTGCACAGGACCAGAACTCCATGGCCTGTTCTCATTGTCTCAGTATTGTGTGCAAAATTGCCCCTATTGTGAAGATGTGCCGATCGCAGGCACCTTTCTTTCGAGTGCTTGGGGAAGTTCATGGCCCTTGTTGCGGTGAACATACTCCATGTGCCGGACTATTTTTCTCACAGTATCGGTAGTAATGCATTTTGTTATATGCCCTGGATCCATCACTGTTTCTGGATTGCATTTTGACAGCTGCCGAAAGGTTGAGAATGGTCGTACGTACGTACGTACGTACGTACGTACGTACGTACGTACGTACGTACATACGTACATACATCTCATCTCTGGGTACCTGCACTTTGCTTTGTTGGTGGGCAATGGGGCATCACCGCTGGTGTCTTAAACGTTCACCTCTGAAGTGTCAGGGGCATACTCATCTCCACTGCTCTCCGGGTTATAGTGGGAGCCACTGATGGGCTCTATCATGCTCCACTGTCACAGATTTTTATGCTGAGTATATCAAAAAGGTCCCTGTCTTGATTAGCCTTGGAAAGCTTTCATGGCCTATCTGTTTATCTATTTCATTATTAATTCTCACTACTTCATTATTGTTGGGATGTAGTTGCCAATGAAAATGTCTCCATTAAGAATGGTGACACCATACTGTCATTAAAATGTCAATGAATGACATGGGGTTTTCCCATGACCTCAGTGAACCCAGCACTGAACACCCTATGCGGCAGGGGTCTTAAGTACAGCCGTTATTAAAAATGAAAAAAATGAATTTACTATGTTATATCCTGTTTTAAGTCAGTTTAAAGCAAGTGTTTCTGAAGAAGAGGATGAACCCACTGTAAATCAATACTTTGGCACCAGACTGATGAAGGGTGGTATCAGAAGTACCTAATGGTGGCCCCTGATTGGTAGTAGTAAATTTCGGCAGTCAGATGCACCAGACCACCGACAAACAGGGGGTAGAATGTCCCATTGGCTAGCAACGGGTCACGGGTCTACTGTGTGTGCAGCATAAATCCGTAAGTCTGAGTCGGCCAGGAGGACAGGCATCCATCCCCGGCATGTATGGACATGCAGGGATGGCGCCTGACATGGTCTTTTCCTCTGGCTGGCTGAAGCTGTGGTTTCTGGTGATGGCTGTTGTCTAGCAGCTGTGGTCTTTTCCTCTGGGCTGGTTGTGCAGGTGTAAACCCTGAAAACTGTAGTTTAGCAGCTCGACTACTCTCGGCCATCTACCCTGTCCAGATACATCCTTGCTACAGGCACTTCCTTCTCCAGTCCATCTGCCAATTTAACAGTGCAACCCTGCAATACTGCAGCAGGATCAATAAGGTGGGGGCTCACTACAGTTATGGATGCCCCCCAGTCTCTAAGTCCATCTCCCTGCAGGGGTCTCACTTGCACCGGCTGCAAGTTCCTCCACATGTTTTTGAGAGGTCTTTTGGACACACAGGTGACTCTCTCTGCTGAGTCACCTTTAGACACGCCACACTCCATTGGGTTGGCAGGGGTGGAAACAGTCTCTACTGGCTCACCTTCGCCAGTTAAGCAAATCAGCCGGGCCCCAGGACTCCGATTAGGGGCATGAGTCTAGGGTGCGGGGGGCTGTGGGACAGTTCATCCTTAAATGGACAGTTTTCCAGCACCTGTAGCACTTCCTCTCCAGCCTGGGCTCCGATGATCTCTGATAATTTCCAGCCACAGGGTGGGGCGGTGGCTGGCGGTTGGTATCGGAAAGGTTAGGTACTTGCTATCGGGGTGAGTAGAAGAGGGGTGTCCCCCTGATTGTACAGTCCTTTGGGGTTGGCTGCTGACATGGCGCTTCTGCCAGTGTGGCCTCTCTGCCACATACTGATCTGCCAACTGGGTCACTTTTTCCAGGGTTGCTGGGGTATGGTCCAATACCCACTCCTTCACCTCTGATGTGCACCAGCGGTAATATTGCTCTCTGCAAATTAAGTCCACTAATTCTTCCCAGGACTTGGTGTCAGATCCAGTAATCCATTTTATTGTCAACTGCCGCAGCTGGTTGGCAAATTCTTCATGGCTGATAGGGGTGCTTTTAGCCAAGTCCCGAAACTTCTGCCAGTAGGTCTCCAGGGTAATAACATAGCGCTTAAGGAGGGCCCATTTTACCACGTCATAGTCCGCACAGTCCTCTGGGGCCATTCCGCGATAAGCTTCCACTGCACGACCTTGTAGCGTGGGAACCAGAGACTTTACCCACTCCTGTTTGGGCAAGTCATGGAGGCCACTAGACATTTTGAACACCTGCAAATGTCCATCAATATCTCCAACAGTGTCATCAAATTTGGTAAAGTGGAGAGAGCCCAGTCTGCGTGCAGCAGATGACTGTTTCACAGCTCTGCCTCAGTTGTTTTGTTTCCCAGGGGCCCCAGCTGCTGCATTAGTACAGAAAAGTTACCCTCATCACGCTGTTGAACTTGCATCACTGGTTCACTTTGTGGGAGGTGACTGTCACTGGTAACAGGTGTTGAGTTCTGGGAAGTTACTACAGGTGCCGCTAGGTTTGACATTACCGTCTCCTCCTGGACACTGTCAGCTTCCTCATCTGCTGACCCGTACTGCGCATCCCAGGCCTTCAGCGCCTTTTTTATTTCGCTCCTTGTCGCTGTATAAGGAATTTCTAAATTCTTCGCTTGGCACAGTATCTCAAGGTCCGCCTTGGACATTTTACTGTACTTAAACATCCTGTGCATTCTCCGGGCTGCAGTTATTCCTCTCCTCAATTACTCGGCTCTCCTGACTGGTGCACGAAAAGCCACCTGGGGTTATCCCACCACTTGCCACCAAATCTGTGAGAGGATGGACCGCCTATGCTACACTGTCTGTTGTTGCTGGGAACTGGCTGGGCTTACTTTGTCACCGTTCCCTTTTGTTATCCCAAATGTGCCCTCTAACCGAATTAGGAGGGGCTTACAAATGCTGCCACCACTGGACTCCTTAGGACTCCTTACCGGCATCCAGCACCGGGTTCCTTCTGGGTAACTGTCACTGCTAGGGTACCCCCTCGCTGGTACACATGGGCTGGTACCCCTGACCGCTTACTATGGATCAGGGTGCTGTGGATGGATCCCCCCTGACCTATCACACTGGCCAGAGCTGCTGGGTAGCGGGCAGCGCGGTGGTGCTGGGAAGCTGGGTCCAAACCTCAGACAGCTGGAAACGGATTAGATTTTAAGTCTAATCTGTAGGTCACAGGATTTTCAGCGAGGAAGGTGTTTTCAAGCAGGTCTTTGAAGCAAGTGATGTTTTTTTTGCAGTTACACTGATTGAAGGTACCAGTGATCAGGTCAGATGGAACAAGAATGATACATTTTAGTGTACAAGGTCTCTCTTTTTATAGAGTTTGGACACAGCCTCACAAGGTAAGCCAGCCCCCTGAGGTCTGAGTTATTTTTAGTATCAGAATACAATAAATGTTTCCCAAACATGGATTTGCATGCAATGCAAAGCTAACAATATTTACACTACTCTGTTATGTGCTAAAACTTGATGCTTTCCAGACAGCCAGGCAGTGGCCCCCTGCTGGGTATACAGGCTAAACAGGTGTTTGTCACTTCACTTAAAGACTTACTTAGCATTTCCTGCTATAAACAAACAGACTTCCTCTAGCAAAGTTACAAACCCAAATAATGCCACTTCCATACAAAGCACATCCGAATGTAGCACGATAAGTGCATTTCAAATTATACATTGGTGCCTGCACTTCTGATTAAAATACATTTCTACAATAAATTATTTCCACACGATCCAGCCACAAATAAGTTATTTGTAAGTTATCCAGTCACAGTACATAAAACCGACCAAATAATAAAAAGCTTACAACTTTATATCACATTAAACCTTAACTAAAACTAACTAAGCACACTTTTTAGTTCATATCATATATACACATCTAAAATAAAAATCAGATTATCGTCCCTATTCACCATCATTTACAGTGTTATCCTCAGTCATAACTAGCAATAGATACAAATATTATGTGATCCATCCAACATGCATATACTGTCCTTCATCATCTTTAATATATTACACATTTAAGTCCATTCAGCCACACTATGCAACGTTACAATATATCAGTTTCAATTCACTATAAACCTTTAACCTTGTGACCATTTTCCTAACACACACGCATACCCACTTGTTCACTCTCCTTAAATAGTTTATCAACCTAAATTCCTCAACTAATCTCCTCCACCATGTGTAGTTCTATACCACCTTTTATTTGCAATCAAGTCATACCGATCCACCCAATCAAAATTAAAACAATCAAACATGAAATAGCACCCCTGCACAAGACACCAACAACATGCAACCAATACACACATACAGTTCAGACAAAAATTAAGATACCACTCTTTATCTACATTTATTGAAAGTACATTCAATATATCCCCCAATACACACACTAAGGTATTACCATTATTCCACAATCAGCACTCCTAACCTGTCCATGGAAACAAAAGATGCATGTACACCTCCAATCCTGATGTGTATGCTTTCAGAACAATAAAACTAGTTGACTTCACTACAATGTCACCAATGCACTGTGTCCACCACCTGCACATCGCCATCATCACAAATGTACATTGTCCTCCACACAACCTTTATGTACACATAAAAAGCAACCATAAAAATGGCACATGTACATTGGTATGATCCTAATCACCATGTGCATCTAACCACTAATGAGGACACTAGCTCTATGTGGAAAACCACATGAGAATTGAAATACCCTTTGCTATCGAATGAATCATTAATCACTGAGGAAGCCATAAACTTGTGGTGAAATACATCTGGGAAAATGTAAACTATCAATTACTCCTGAAAAAGTTTGCACACCACTGGGTAAATGCATTACACTGTGAATTTTGCAAGTTCCCGATATTCGGCGACTATGCAGGGGTAATTTAAAATGGCAATGTCTTTAACCTCAAAACTTGTGTACAAATGAAATTACAACAAGTGTACAAATGAAATTACAAAACAAAAAAAAGAAACCACAACAGTTTAATAATCAAGGCAAAGCCATATGTATTATATGAACTCCACATTCAGCCACACAATACGCACATCGGTATGTGACATATACCTGGCGTATCTTGCAACTGATGTCGAGTGAAACGTGTGCGACTCTGCGTGTACGGCAAATTTTATACACTTTCTCCTTTCACACTTTGTGTATGATTTGCTTAAAACTCTGCATTAGGCCCTATGTGTTAAAGAGCTCTAGAGAGAGAATGTGCATTCACTGAATATATGCAACATTGCACTGCTAGAAAAAGCAAAACTATTCAAACCATGGGGTAAATGTATCAAAGTGCGAGTTTGCCAGAGTGTTTCAATTGCGGCTAATTTACCCGCGAGTTTTGAAAAAAAAACCTGAATAGAGCTTACGCAAGTAACGTAGATCATTGCGTATGCGCAACGCTACTTGCGTAAGCTATAAGAGCTTGTGATTTCACTGCTTTTTTGATTTCAAGTGCTGTTTTTGTTTAAAGTGTGGAGTTAGATCCAGTAAGGATTGCTGTGCTGTGCTGAGAGAGTGATATAGTTTGGGGAATTATTCTGTGTGTTTATTGAACGGGATTCGTTTTTCTGTGTGTTTATTAAGTGTCCCTTTTTTCTTTTCTTTTCTCTTTTTTTTTCTTCTCTCTGTTAGAGCTAGTGGGTGTGGTTTAATTGCATAGTTGATACAGCTGGTTAGTGCAAGCTCTATTTAACAAGAGGTAGCAAGCGATTTCATTGAGCTTGTGATTTCACTGCTTTTTTGATTTCAAGTGCTGTTTTTGTTTAAAGTGTGGAGTTAGATCCATGAAGGATTGCTGTGCTGTGCTGAGAGAGTGATATAGTTTGGGGAATTATTCTGTGTGTTTATTGAACGGGATTCGTTTTTCTGTGTGTTTATTAAGTGTCCCTTTTTTCTTTTCTTTTCTCTTTTTTTTTCCTTCTCTCTGTTAGAGCTAGTGGGTGTGGTTTAATTGCATAGTTGATACAGCTGGTTAGTGCAAGCTCTATTTAACAAGAGGTAACAAGCGATTTCATTGAGCTTGTGATCTCACTGCTTTTTTGATTTCAAGTGCTGTTTTTGTTTAAAGTGTGGAGTTAGATCCAGTAAGGAGTTGAATCCTGGAAAAGGTTTGATCTGGAAAGTGGCTAGCAAAGGCTAGTACTCAAGTTCACTGTAGGCTATAAGAAGTTAGGTTAGCCATAATAAGATGAGTAGTAGTAGGCTTGATGATCTCACTCAATGCATATCTTGTCATATGTATGCACACTTGGAGCAAGTGTTCCAAGGTTTATACCTTTGTGAGAAATGTGAGCAATTGGTCTCTTTGGAAGCCCAGGTAACTGATCTAAAGCAGACCATTGCAACATTGAGAGACATTGCAATCTGGAGCAGAGTTTACAGCTCACCGTTGATGCATTAGCTGAGCAGGGTGGAGCAGAGACAGAGGAGGATGCACAGGTAGGCAGCTGGGTAACAGTTACTAGGGGTAGCAGAGGGAGGAAGAGGCAGGCCAGTTCTGAGCTAACCAATCCCAGCACATTTGCCAGATTGGATGAAGATACTGTGGAAGGCAGTTCAGAATTGGTAGAGTTGGATGAGACTGCTTCCTCTAGCAACCAGGGGAATGGTCTCTCCAGCATAGAGGGTACCAAAGTTACTCAGGGACCCAGGCAGATTGTGGTGGTAGGGGATTCAATTATTAGGAAGGTAGATAGGGCAATCTGTTACCGGGACCGTGCATGCCGAACAGTGTGTTGTCTCCCGGGTGCTCGGGCTCGGCATATTGCGGATCGGGTGGACAGATTGTTGGGAGGGGCTGGGAATGACCCAGCAGTTTTGGTGCATGTTGGCACCAATGACCGAGTTAGAGGAAGAAGGGGTGTCCTAAAGAATGATTTCAGGGACATAGGTTGCAAACTTAAGGCAAGGACATCCAAGGTAGTATTTTCAGAAATACTACCTGTGCCATGCGCTAGTACAGGGAGGCAGCGGGAGATTAGGGAGGTTAATGTGTGGCTAAAAGATTGGTGTAGGAAGGAGGGTTTTGGATTCTTAGAGCACTGGGCTGATTTCTCGGTCAGTTGCCATCTTTATTGTCGTGATGGATTGCACCTGAATGAGGAGGGGGCTGCAGTGCTAGGGGAGAGGATGGTTAGAAGGTTGGAGGAGATTTTAAACTAGGCTCCTGGGGGAAGGGCCAAACAAGTATTTATGGGATAGACATTGAGAGTAGTAAGGAGGAATTTAACAAGAGTCAAGGGGGTGGAGAGGGGGGAAAGGGAAGCATAGCCGATAAGGAGTGGCCCTTTTTAAAGCAAAAAGAAATACCTAATGGAGGCAATAGACTTAAGTGTATGCTTGCAAATGCAAGAAGCCTGACAGGTAAAATGGGGGAGTTAGAACTAGTAGCAATGAATGAGCAGTATGATATTATAGGTATTACGGAGACCTGGTGGGATGATACACATGACTGGGCAGTCAACTTGGAAGGCTATTCTCTCTTCAGGAGGGATAGGTTAAATAAAAGGGGAGGAGGAGCAGGCCCGGACTGGCCTGCAGGGCAGCAGGACTATCCACCGGTAGGCCCCTCCACATTATAGCTACGCCCCCTCCATTGTTAGGGAGGAGCTAAGAAAATAGCTGACTCCCGACTTGCATACAATTCATCTTTTGGACATACGCGAGAACAGGAAGGGACAGATGCGTTCCACAGTGGAACGCAGGCACCTTCCTCTCCAACAGTAACAAGCACGGACCACGAGAAACATCCTCTGATTTCAGCACACTGGATACCCGGCCACCATCTCTATATATATTGAAACTGCAAGTAAACAAAGTTAAATTTGAAAGCATCGCAGCAATAACCATGTGATATATGTGGACAGTGATCTGAATATTTATATTGCACTAGCAGAGACTTAAAGAAATACCAATTCCCATCTACTGGACTTGTATGCTTGAACATTATTTTATTGAGATATCAGTGACTGTGTTATATCTGGATCAATGCAGCATTTATACCCACTGCCATTTGCCTCCCAGTAGCTAGACTAGTCCAGGTCTATATACCTAGGGTTGTCTGATTTTTTATGTATGTTCAATTGATGCCATACCATATGTATGTATATAGAAATCAATGCCTCATAATATAAATACTGTGGTTTAATTGGAGTATTTTATTTGTCTATATTAATGTATTTTTATGTATTTTAACCAGGATTCAATAAATTGTGATAAAACTAACATTAAATGTTATCCCACTAATTGAACCGAGCCTCTTGCTCACAGCCTAATACAAGATATAGAAAAATACGAATTGTGTTCAAGATAAAAGAATACAAATTTTATTATTAGCATTACACTTGGAATAATACATAAGTCAATGAGCGCTTAACTTTCAGTATATTATTAGTTCGTAGAGAGGGATAACCTGTGTTAATGCTGCTCTTGCAACAGTAGGGGTAGAGCGCAACTCCCCCCCTCCCCGTTTTTGCCAAACACTCCCGTTAAACACACTACCACACAGGTGCAGAGAGCCGCGTCTGGGCTCTCTGAACCTGCGCGGTAGTGTGTTTTTCACTTTGAGCAGGGCAGATGAGAGTAGGAGTTCCGGATATCCAACCGCCCAGAAGAGCATGAGCAGGTTAGTAACTAAGTGCGCAGTCAGCCTGTCATTTTAAAAGAGAAGGATGAGCACACTACATTCTTTATATACTACACTATGGTGCTAGCTGTCCTTCGTGGGCTGACCACTCTCCCTTTAGTGTCTGGTCTCGCCTCTATGATGGCTGGCCACACCCCCTCTGGTGGGCTCCTAGCGTTGCAGTCCCCCGGTGGGCCCTTCATGCCCCAGTCCGACACTGAGGAGGAGTATGTCTTTATATTAAGCCAGAATTAAAACCAAGTATTCAGGAAGTTATATACGAGAATATTGGTGATAATATAGAGGCATTGTGGGTGGAAATATCCAGCGGAGGAAAAAGTTCAGAGAAGTTGCTGATAGGGATATGCTATAAACCGCCAGATATTAGTACAATTGAGGAAGCCCAACTTCTACAGCAAATTGAAAAGGCTACACAACTAGGTCAAATTTTAATTATGGGGGATTTTAATTATCCGGGCATTGATTGGAGTACTGAGACCTGCGGTACAGCTAGGGTTTCTGAGCACGCTAAAAGACCATTACATGTCCCAATTAGTAGATGAACCAACTAGGAACCGGACTATACTGGAGCTAGTAATAACAAACAATGTAGACTTTATATCAAATATTCAAGTAAAGGAGCACTTGGGAAACAGTGATCATAATATGGTCTCATTTGAAATTAGTTTCCAGAAACAACAGTATAAGGGATCAACTAGGACTTTAAACTTTAGAAAGGCAAATTTTAATATGTTAAAGGAGTCTATAAAGAGCATAGACTGGGACAAAGCCTTTAAAGGAAAAAATACGGAAGAAATGTGGGCTGTCTTTAAAATGTTGTTGGAAACATACACGTATAAGTTCATTCCTATGGGAAATAAATGTAAAAGGATTAAGTTTAAACCAATGTGGCTAAATAAAAAGGTAAGGGAAGAAATGCAAAGGAAGAAGCGTGCATTTAAATTGTTTAAGTCTGAAGGGTCAGAGGAGTCTGTAATAAATGTAATAAAACATGCAAAAAGGAAATTAGATTGGCTAAATTAGAAAATGAAAGGCACGTTGCAAAAGAAAGTAAGACAAACCCCAAAAAGTTTTTTAAGTATATAAATGGCAAAAGGATTAAAAAAGATTATATAGGACCCCTAAGAAGTGAGATGGGTGAATTGATAAATGATGCTAAGGAAAAAGCAGAGGTATTAAACACGTTCTTTTCTTCAGTATTTACCAGAGAGGAACAAATGGCAGGAGTAATACATAAAAATGGAAATGAAACCATGCCATTAATTAATACTTGGTTGTCAGAGGAAGAAGTCCAAAGGCGACTGAAGAATATTAAGATAAATAAAGCTCCAGGTCCAGATGGCATACACCCAAGGGTCCTTATGGAGTTAAACTCGGAAATAGCTAGACCGCTATTCTTAATTTTCAGAGATTCAATCTCATCAGGCTCAGTACCAAGGGATTGGCGAATAGCAGATGTGGTGCCGTTGTTTAAAAAGGGGTCGAGATCACAACCAGAGAATTATAGACCTGTAAGCCTGACATCAATAGTGGGGAAACTACTGGAAGGTATTTTAAGGGACAGTATTCAGGATTACTTGGTACGCAATAAAATTATTAGTGGGTGTCACGACTGATAGTGGGTGTCACGACTGATAGTGGGTACCTGCTGTTGTTGGCGCAACTCAGAGGAAGGCGCGGAGTCTAACGTGCCCCTGGTATTCACCAGGAACCCCCGCAAGGAAGTATGGACTCCGCTGCAGGGACACGCAGGTCGCGGTCCTTCCTAGAGTCCACAGCGAGATACAAGGAGGTGTCAGACAGGCCGGGTCAGCAACGTTCAGGTAGAAGAGGTACAAAGGGAAATCCAGAAGAATGGTGAGGCAAGCCGGGTCGGTAACTTTCAGGGAGAACAGTACAAAGGCAGAATCCAAATAGGGGTGGTCAAACGGTCCGGGTCAAAAGGTCACAAGCAGCACGAGGATAGTCAGGAACGAATACAGCAACTGGTATACACAAACGCTGGAGGCAGGAAGACCTGATACTCTGGCACTGGTGAGAGGGCAGGAAAAGGTTTAAATACTGTGGTAGCCCAATCAGAATCAGCGCTGCAGCGCTGTCATACCTGCCGCCGGGAATCCTTCATAGCGTCCCGTTGCCTAGCAACGGGGCGCGTCATCACACCCAGAGGTCGGACGGCAGGGGGATCCGGAAGTGATGCGTCTGGTTGCTATGCAACCAGACGCGCTGTCAGCAGACAGGCGGCCGTGCGGAACTGCGCCTGACAGTGGGAATCAACATGGATTTGTGAGGGATAGGTCATGTCAAACTAATCTAATTAGTTTCTACGAGAAAGTTAGTGGGAACTTAGACCAGGGCAGGACAGTAGATGTGGTCTACTTAGATTTTGCAAAGGCCTTTGATACAGTACCACACAAGAGGTTGGTTTACAAAATAAGGGAACTGGGTCTAGGAATCAAAATTTGTACTTGGATTGAAAACTGGTTAGAGAATAGGGAACAGAGAGTTGTGATAAATGGAACATTTTCTAATTGGTCAAAAGTCTTAAGTGGAGTACCTCAAGGTTCCATGCTGGGACCACTCCTTTTTAATATATTTATTAATGACCTTGGTGATGGTTTAGAGAGTAAAGTTTCTATTTTTGCAGATGACACTAAACTCTGTAAGGTAATAAAATCAGAGCAAGATGTAGCTTCTCTACAGAGGGACTTAAATAAACTGGAGGATTGGGCGGCCAAATGGAATATGAGGTTTAACACAGATAAATGTAAGGTTATGCATTCAGGGACAAAAAACAAGAACGCAATTTATAAATTAAATGGAATTAATTTAGGAGAATCTATAGTGGAAAAGGATTTGGGAGTGCTCGTAGACAGTAGACTTAGCAATAGTGCTCAATGTCAAGCAGCAGCTGCAATGGCAAACAAAGTATTGGCATGCATAAAAAGGGGCATAGATGCAAGTGAAGACAGTGTAATTTTGCCACTGTATAAATCGTTAGTAAGACCTCAACTTGAATATGCAGTACAGTTCTGGGCACCACTCTATAAAAAAGATAATTTGGAACTAGAAAGGGTTCAGAGAAGGGAGACAAAATTGATAAAGGGTATGGAGTTATTAAGTTATGAGGAAAGGTTAGCCAGTTTAGACATGTTTACTTTAGAAAAGAGGCGTCTAATGGGAGATATGATTACTATGTAAAAATACATTAGGGGTCATTACAGAGAGCTTTCATGGGAACTTTTTACCCCAAGGACCATACACAGGACACGTGGTCATCCCCTAAGGTTAGAGGAGAGGAAATTTCACAACCAGGAAAGGAAGGGGTTCTTTACAGTAAGGGCAGTCAAGATATGGAATTCATTGCCAGGGAAGGTTGTGATGGCCGATTCAATAGATATGTTTAAGAAAGGGTTAGACAAATTTTTAGCGGAAAGGTGTATCCAGGGATACGACCGTTAATTTAAAATGAAGGATAGTAGTGGATATAGGGTTAAAAATAGGACTGCAATATTGAGTCTGGGGGGATTTTCACAATTGAAACAGATTGGCGGTTGCTTACTCTGGATTAATTTCAAATATAAGTGCAGGATCGCAGGAGATCCAAAATAGGTTGAACTTGATGGACTGGTGTCTTTTTTCAACCTCATCAACTATGTTACTATGTTACCATGTTACTGTAAATATAGCTTACGCAAGTAGCGTAGCGCATGCGCAATGAGCTACGTTACTTGCGTAAACTCTATTTACTGTATTAGGTGATTCCCCCACTAGCGTGAGAAAATCACATAATACAGTAGTTATAGCTTACGTAAGTTCATTGCGTACCGGACCTCCTACCTAGTAGGAAGTGTTAGCGGCGGCTCCAGAGTTTTTTTATTTTTCTTCAATCAAGATTACAGTGTCATGGGATGTACAAATATAGGGCCCCCCTGGCCAAAGCAAAGATGACTTCGATCAACAAGGGGCCCCTTCTGAGCGAAGTGATGAAGATATTATTCAAGCCATTTTGGAAGTATAATTTTGCTGGGACTGGGACAAGCCAAAACCTTTGGAAGTATAATTATTAAGGGCAAGCACGGACCTTTGGAAGAAGAAAGAAGACATCTTTGGTGAGTATTTGGGGTGTTTTTATTTTTAATAAATAGATGTGGTTTAAATGAGGGTGGTTAGTGTATTTATTGTGGGTTTTTTATTTTTAATAAATAGATGTGGTGTTTGCTAGGGTGCTGTTGTTTATTTAACATTTTTTTTGTGGAACTACAGGTCCCAGCAAGCCAGGGATGTCAGGACATGTTGGCACTTGTGGTTCTCCAAGTGCCAACATGCCCTGACTGCCGTGGGTATGCTGGTGCTTGTAGTTATACAAGCAGCAGCATGGCCACACTGTTTTTGGCAACCTGGCTGGCTGGGACTTGTAGTTCCACAAAACAAAATGGCGTCCATTTATTTTTTTCATTCTTTATCGCCGTATTACCTTACTACCCACAGCCCAGGGGTAGTAGGAAGAGCCCTAGTGCTATCAGCACTGGGCTGGTTCTTTCTATGGGGGGGCCCGCTCGTTTTTTTCGGCGGACCCCACTCCCTAGGGAATCCAGCCCAGCGCTGAACAGTCTAGGGTTGGTTAGTCATTATGGCAGGGGGACCACTGCCGTGTGTCCCACTGCTATAGTGCCGCCAACCCTGGCTGGTTTGCCTAGTGCCGGTAAAGTGAAAATCGGGGGGAACCCACGCAAAATTTTTCCCTGATTTTCACGGGACCAGCACTAGTCAGGCAGCACTAGGGTTAAGCATGAATAGCGGGGGGACCTCACGCTTTTTCTTTTCTTTTTTTCACTTTTATCTATTCTTTACAGTTTTAACACTGCCAGGGCAGTTTAACAGTGATGTGTTTATACAACAAGCTGCTATCAATCAGCGTGTTGTATCTGGCGTGTTTTGAAGCAAACTCTCCTGAGTTTGCTAACTTGCAGCTTCATACATTTGAGAGCTGTATAGCTGCAGTGGCAAACAGTCGGGAGTTTGATCTCTGGCGATTTTGCAAATAGCGATTTTGACAGAAGCACAACTCTGGCGATTTTGCATGAAATCTCAGCTTCATAAATCGGCGAGTTTCAACTCTCCCAAAAAAATCGCTGGAGTTGCAAACTCGCACTTTGATACATTTACCCCCATGTATTTTTACATAGCCTAGTACAAGTTATTGTTCTTTGCCATCTGCCATTTTAGGGTTTGAAAAACTTTCTGCAATTTTTAATTACAAACACGAATCCTGGTATTTATTAAAATGGCTTTCCAGCAAACAAACTCAAGAAACATTTGTTTATATAGATGTTTATGTTACTAGTTGCTATTTCATATAATGTAACTTCTGTTATGCTAAACGCTTTTTAAACACATGAGGTCCATTCAATTAGCCATGAGGTTATGTAGTAGCCTACTGCTGTGTTAATGGGAACAAAACCAGAAATTAAGATAATGAAAAATGAGTGAAGATCATTATCAAAACATCACGTGGAAACACCATGGGGTATATTGACTAAACTGCGGGTTTGAAAAAGTGAAGATGTTGCCTATAGTAACCAGATTCTAGTTATCATTTATTTAGTACATTCTACAAAATGACAGCTATAATCCGATTGGTTGCTATAGGCAACATCTCCACTTTTTCAAACCCGCAGTTTAGTAAGTATACCCCCATGTGTGATGCTACAATGGCACCTCGTGACAAATTGAATGGACCCTAAATTTATAAACACTAGCCACAAATGTGCTTATTATACAAAAATGAATAAAATAATAAAGAAGATAATTAACAACCCATTCATGAAATCATATATAAAGGCTAAACTGGTTTAAAGTTATTGATATGACATTTGTAATTAATAAACCATATATTTTTTTTAAATGTTGGCATCTTTTTCTGTACATTACAGGTCATCTTTATACTTTTTAAAGCATTTGATTCAAATTTGTAGCAATTTTAATCAGCTTATACTAAACATCCATATTATACACATAGTAAAAAAATATGTTTTGTTTTTAGTTTTAGATTTTTCCACAACATATTTTGCAACTAGTAAATATATATATTGTTTTGAATTTGATATTTTCCCCAACATGTTTTGCAACTAGTAAATATATATTTGTTTTATTTACTTTCACACATTTGTTGATATAATTTGTTGATAAATTTTGTAAAACAATTGTATACACAAAACCTATAAACAATGCCAATGGTGCCTGATTATCCAATAGGCTGACTAGGCTGTAGCCTAGGGCACAAGCTTTGGGGACAAAGGGGTGCAAAATTGTGACAGAGAGAGGTATAAACTGAAATTAAGTTTAAAACATTAGAGAATAGTTGTTCTCCAATGTAAAAAGAAAACAGGAAAGAGAAATGGAGTAAGGTTTTAAGCTTGATGTATTACCATGGTAAAGGCTAAAGACAATGAGTGATCCTTGGGCGGGTGCTTGAAGATAATCAAGTAGGAGAGAGAAGGATGGTGACAGGGACAGGTTTAACAGCCCCCCCAACCCCTTCACATCATCAACCTCAGTATCGCTCATTCACACCTTTGTTCTGCTATACAGATCTTATTTTAATGAAAACACAATGAGTGGCAAAGATTGCTGTGATCCTTTTAGAAGCCAAGTCTCGAAGAGTTTCAAAAACACAGAACCATAAACATTGTGGGGAGGGTATGAAGGAAGGTAGATTTTTAACTAAGGACGAGTTCGTTTTTAACTACCATGCATTAGCCTGGCGTGGAAGAGGTGGAAGATCCTACAAGCGCGCTAGCCTAGAGATGCCTGAACCCTTAATCTGGTCCTGAGTGCCAATGATAATAGCTGACTGATATTACTTTCTATCTTGAAAAACTTCCTGCATATGCCCGCAATGTATAGCCTGTTATTTATTATTTTCTCTGCTTTTAGTCCCAGTCAAGGAATGTGCTGTAATGAATTGTGCTCACACAAGCCAAAAGGAGAACAGTGTCGTGAGGAGGCCGAATGTACAGTTGAAAGTTTCTGCACAGGAGAGTCCGCCAGATGTCCAAAGCCTGCCCCGAAAACTAACTACACCTTGTGCAACTATGGAACAAGAATATGTTTGAATGGGGTAAACACATATAAAATGTGAATGTAAAAATAACCAGCAAAAATAGCTGCAAGCAAAAATTTAGAGTTAAAAATGACCATACTAACGGTAATAATGCACGCTATTAATGTAGTAACAGTACTAGTACGCAGGCCACATTACTTTTGAGAGTAACACGGCCAATTGAATTTCCCCTAATAGAAATATAGAGATATAGATTTTATACCTGTGTATGAGAGGTACCACAATTGATTAGTGCATTTTCAAACAAGAGTTTCATCATGTAAATCATATAACATCTAAAGAAAATACAAGTAAAAGGTTATTTAAAATATTTAATAAATGGAGAAGGATATAAGGAGATTTTAAAGATTTGTAATGTCCTTGGAGTACTTTAAGTTCATCCTAAAGATAGAGGATATGGCATAACTGAGTTTGTCTAGAACAGGCCACCCTCCAAAATTAAGCATCCTTGAAAATGAGACCACCAAAAGGCCTATAGCAACTCATCCATAGTTACAGTCTTTTATGGTAAATATGGGACAGACAGGGAATAATAATAGGGGCAAATCATGTTAAATATTTTTTACATGAAACCTCGTCTAGAGTTTGTCCAAAAGCATGTGAGAGCCCATCATGCCAAGCGGAGGAAGACTCTATGGTCTTATGAGACCAAAGAGCAAATTTAAGCTACGGGTTTGAAAAAGTGTAGATATTGCCTATAGTAACCAATCAGATTCTATCTGTCATTTTATCAACTAAAATCTGATTGGTTGCTATAGGCAATATCTCCACTTAATAAATTTACCCTCAAGACTGAACATTTTTTATGTAAATAACAATTGCTATGTTTAGCACAAGCCGCACAGTGTACAGACATGGCCAAAAGTTTTGAGAATGACACAAGTATTGGTTTTCACAAAGTTTGTTGCTTCAGTGTTTTTAGACCTTTTTGTCAGATGTTGCTATGGTATACTGAAGTAAAATTACAAGCATTTCATAAGTGTCAAAGGCTTTTATTGACAATTACATTGAGTTTTTGCAAAGAGTCAATATTTGCAGTGTTGATTGACCCTTCTTTTTGAAGACCTCTGCAATTTGCCCTGGCATGTTGTCAATCAACTTCTGAGCCACATACTGACTGATGCCCATTCTTGCCTAATCAATGCTGGGAGTTGGTTAGAATTTGTGCGTTTTTGTTTGTCTACCCGCTTCTTGAGGACTGACCGCAAGTTCTCAAAGGGATTAAAGTTTGAGGAGTTTCCTGGCCATGGACCCAAAATTTCCATGTTTTGATCCCTGAGCCACTTTGTTATCACTTTTGCCTTA
Organism: Mixophyes fleayi; assembly: GCF_038048845.1. NCBI lineage: Eukaryota > Metazoa > Chordata > Amphibia > Anura > Limnodynastidae > Mixophyes > Mixophyes fleayi. The sequence continues at coordinate 196,014,812 of NC_134402.1, read as the reverse complement.
TGGCAATGTGCTCCATCATGCTGGAAAAGGCATTGTTCATCACCAAACTGTTCTTGGACAGTTGGGAGAAGTTGCTCTTGGAGGATGTTTTGGTACCATTCTTTATTCATGGGTGTGTTCTTAGACAATATTGTGAGTGAGCCCACTCACTTGGCTGAGAAGCAATCCCACACATGAATGGTCTCAGAATGCTTTACTGTTGGCATGACACAGGACTGATGGTAGCGCTCACCTTTCCTTCTCCGGACAAGCGTTTTTCCAGATGCCCCAAACAATCTGAAAGGGGGTTCATCAGAGAAAATGGCTTTACCCCAGTCCTGAGCAGTCCAATCCCTGTACCTTTTGCAGAATATCAGTCTGTCCCTGATGTTTTTGGAGAGAAGTGGCTTCTTTGCTGGCCTTCTTGACACCAGGCCATCCTCCATCAACTTTAAGAGATGGCCCTGATGCTTGCTGGACATTCTTGGGTGCCCTGAAGCCTTCTTCACCACTATTGATCCTCTCTCCTTAAAGTTCTTGATGATCCGATAAATGGTTGATTTAGGTGCAATCTTACTAGCAGCAATATCCTTGCCTGTGAAGACCTTATTGTGCAAAGCAAGGATAACTGCACATGTTTACTTGCAGATAACCATGGTTATCAGAGGAGAACAATGATTTCAAGCACCACCCTCCTTTTAAAGCTTCCAGTCTGTTATTCTAACTCAATCAGCATGACAGAGTGATCTCCAGCCTTGGCCTTGTCAACACTCTCACCTGTGTTAACAAGAGAATCACTGACCTGATGTCAGCTGGTCCTTTTGTGGCAGGGCTGAAATGCAGTGGACATGTTGTTTTTGGGATAAAGTTCATTGTCATGACAAAGAGGGACTTAGAAATTAATTGCAATTTATCTGATTACTCATCATGAAATTCTGCAGTATATGCAAATTGCCATCATAAAAACTGAGGCAGCAGACTTTGTGAAAAATAATATTTGTGTCATTATCAAAACTTTTGGCCATGACTGTACATCATGTAAGAACATTATCCATTCCATGAAGCATAGTGGTGAGAGCATAATGGTAAGGGGATGCTTTTTTGCTTCAGGACCTGGAAATTTCATAAAAATAAAAAAAATAAAAAAAGATTTAGACAAATCTTAGAGGAAATCCTTTTGCAGTTTTCCTTGTCCTGGGGTGGCCCAGAACTTAATCACATTGAGAATCTTATTTGAAAATCACTGCTTACCAATGGTCCCCAAGCAATATTGTGGAAAATATGAAAACATTGCAGCGTACAGATGTTTATTAAAACAAGGGGTTCAATCAAATTATCAATTCTTAGCTGTTTTATTTGTAATGAAGTAAAAGCTCTTTTATTTGACATCACACAGTATTTTATGTTGATCAGTGGTTAAAATTCCAGAATAAATCTATTTTAGTTTCATGATTTAAGAACATAAAATGTAAAATATGTCAAAGGGAGTGAATAGTTTTTCAAGTTGAAAAGTTTGTCATTTGAAAAATGTACCGCTAGTTTTACTAGTCAAAAAGTTATAAGCAAGTGAGGATGGAAGATTGTCAGGAATCCCCCTCAAGACCAAATATACTGATTTAAAATAGAAAATAAGTTGTTGCACTATAATTTCAAGATCACACAAGCACTTGTAGCAGTACTTACAATTAAGGTTTGCTATATATATTGTATCTACATCATACTTGCTTACTTTTCAAACTTCTCCTCTGGGAGATCTTGAAAGAGAAGTCGTGTGACAGGGGGTAGGAGGGAGCATGGTGACGTCACAGTAGCTCCACCCCCTGCAATGAAATGCCCAAATTCACGGCATTTCATTGCAGGGGCAGGACATAATGATGCAATAATGTGTTATTAAGCTTCGCCTCCATCATGTCCGGGAGTCTGCCTACCGGACTCCCCGAAATTTGGGAGAGTAGGCAAGTATGATCTAGGTGCATATGTTCAGTCAGACGCATCTCAAGATGGAACTAGCACTAAAACAGTAACATTTAATAAAGGTGCCTCTCAGGATGCATCCACATCTAATTATGTTGCGATTACGTGAATACACAATTACACTTGCCTGTACTCATTGTGCCTCTTCAGGCATAAGAAGTTAACTATATGAAAAAACTTACATACAGACAAATATGAATGCATGTTTTTTGTTTCTTTCATGTGCTGTATGAAATGCATGTCTTATGAGAAAAAAAAACTGGTGAACTTACATCTCCTAAATGACTCCCACAATCTGATTATTTTAGTGAAACCCACAGTTGAAACAACCTCTTTCAAAACTCTGTGCTTGCCACTAAATGTATAGTTATGAAATTAAGCACTTTTTAATGATCCCAAGTTATATTTACATGATAAGTATAATTTTTAAAAAAAAGGTAAATTATGAAATCCATGTTATTTGTTCTAAGGAGTGCTAATTTATATGCTCTATTTTTTTGTAGATGTGTCTTCAATCAATCTGTGTAAAATATGGTTTAGAGCAATGCGACTGTAATAGTCTGTCCATATATGAGATGTGCCAATTGTGCTGTCAAAAACCAGGTAAACAAAATATGCTCTGGAGCATAGAAGACAGCCATAAAAGATCAATAAAAAGGTCAAATGAATCACAATGAAAAAACTCTGGATCCTTTTCATTCATCCAGAGTTGAAATAGAAACAGTTAAATTTTTCAGAGCTCGTGTTGGTCATAGAAAATTAAAAATATGCACAATTTAGCTCCACTGTATCTTTATTTGTGTATAATTTTAAGTCATTGCAGCTTTAAGAAGTGATTGTTTTTAATTATATATATATATATATATATATATATATATATATATATATATATATATGAAATATTCTGACATTTGCAAGATTACCAAGTAGAAACACCAAAAATAAATACTACAGGAAAAGGGGCAAGAAAAGTAAGAAACAGGAGAGGCATTTAATAAAAACTGAAGGTATACACATGGACATTGAACTGAAAATGTCAGATTGCGCAAGAGATCCAAATGCAGGCATTTAGCTCATTATGTGGACACATCTGGAAAATGCAGGATTAATTCAATATAATGCATTGCAGAGCATTATCCTGCATATCTGCACACCAAGACACACATCTAGTCAACATGTGCAATTTTAGGTGTCCTGGGTGGAGCATCAGTTCAAAAACAAGGTGTTTTGTGGTACGCAAAATGGCCTCCTATCATCATATCTGTATGAGCCTAAACTATCATCATTACCATTTATTTATATAGCGCCACTGATTCCGCAGAGCTGTACAGAGAACTCATTCACAGCAGTCCCTGCCCCATTGGAGCTTACAGTCTAAATTTCCTAACACACACACACAGACTAGGGTCAATTTTGATAGCAGCCAATTAAACTACCAGTATGTTTTTGGAGTGTGGGAGGAAACCGGACCACCCGGAGGAAACCCACGCAAACACGGGGAGAATATACAAACTCCACACAGATAAGGCCATGGACGGGCATTGAACTCATGACCCAGCGCTATGAGGCAGAAGTGCTAACCACTTAGCCACCGTGCTCCTATTATGGCTAAAAGAAAATATTGCTGGTATACTGATCACTTTAAAGCTACCTATAATTAAAAATTATATTAAAAAGTCACGGTATCTGTATCAGTGTTCCCTCTGAGCAATCTGGAAAGGAAAGAGTTAAAAGGTCACTCTAATGAGGGCTCCACCTTAAAGGTTTGCATTCACAATCTGCAGGATGTTTCTTAGTAAGATATAGGTTTAACTCTATCATTTCCAGATTGCTCAGCTTAGAGGGAACACTGATCTGTATATAGTCTTCTGTTGGTGTATCATTGCCCTAAAATGTTTATAATGAGATCTTATAATAGTATAGACAACTCTCATTTTATGAATTTGTGGTATGTACAGTTTAAGTTACGTTCAGAAACACATGCTGAACAGATCATGACCACAACTTGTAGTGTATTCTTGCTGCCATTGTCCATACAACTAATACAACAAATATTAACACTGTGTGTACTTCTCTATAGAGATCGTTTATCCCTATTCCATATGATGTGTACACACTTGAAGCTAAAGGTTAACTCATCTCAGACTGGCCTGTCACAGATGCTAACAGAGTATTTTGGACATGTAAAATGGCAAAATCATGCATTAATATTAAGTTTGTCTAAGGAACTCAAACTGCTGCCAATATGCTTATGTAAACTCTTCATATGCTGATGCTGTACAGTAGATGGAGTGTTGTTACATTCTGAAGGGCTGTATTATTATTGATTGACAGGTGATGTGTATTCCTGTAAAAGTACAGCTTCCACAGAGCTGGAACATCTATTCAAGAGGTCTGTAATAGTACTTCCTCCAGGCACAGCGTGTGGACAAAGGCAAGGATATTGTGACAAATTTCACGTCTGCCGACTTGTTGATGCAGATGGACCTATTGCCAGATTGAAAAATTCTTTCTTGAATTTGATAGAGTCTGACCCTGCAGCCTGGATGAAGGTAATTATATCTATGGTTATAGAATGATGACAGAACGAAAAAAGTATTATTTATAACTAGTTGTTTTCATCACATTGTTTTTCCTTACACATAAAATTATTTATAAAATGTCCCTGCATACTTATATTTATTATACTGCATTTATACAGGAGGATGCTGACATAAATTATAGTCTACATGCAAACTTCTGCTGAACTTTACATTATTCCTTATATATTCCTTATTATCTTACTTGGAAAAGTAGAGGTAATATATTACAAAATGTCAAATATGTTTTTCATGCCAAAGAAGCTGCTAAAATGGGGATTGTGATATCAATAAACAAATCAATAAAGCACTTAGGATATCTCAGAGAAAAAAAACACATTATTAGAATATTTCAGTCTGTAGAAAGTGAACAGGTACAATGTCTGTCCAAGTACAAACAAAATGTCCAGCATTTACCATTCAGCTTGCTGTATTAAAGTATTAACATGACGCACTTGCTACACTTGGATGATCTCTTTTAGATACACTGTTATAATGCAAAAGGTTAAATATCCTTTTGAAAATATTACATAGCTTTTAGCTTTTTAGGCTTTTAAGTATGAAATCTAGTAACATGGATGTTGTAATACAATTGGAGTTTCAGATACATATCATGTTCTTAGGAAAGACCCCGCAACATAAGTATTCTAAACTAACTGAGAATTTAGTCAAAGAAAGTTTAGATTATAACAGTTTATCTAAGGATGCTGTTGATCTTTAATTAGTTGTACTACTGGTATTCTTAACTTGTCTGCCAAATACTTAAAATCATCATAACACAAGTGATCAGCCATAAAAGGATTCCAAAGATGGTGGGACACTCAAGTGATTTATTTTTTTTAACACTGCAAAGATCCGTGCTGGTGATCACCACTAACAACACTCAGATCTATGTTCCAGTACCTGTCAGTTACTGATTCAATGATCACCTGATCATGTATCACCTGCATATACTATTTTGAAAGTTCACAGTTATGCTGGTGCAGAAAATAAACATCAACATTTATATCAGTAGCTTTGGCAATTAGGACTTTGAAAAATGACAGCTTCTCAAAAATATTTTGCTTGACAATGAAAAGATATTTGTTATATAATATAAAGAAGTGAAGCAGATCACTCACATAATAATATTGTTGGAAAATTTGTTTTATTTTGTCAAAGCATCCACATGTTTGTAGGCTGCATATGATCATATCTGCCTGATGAATTGTAATTAACCATTATTGGTCAAGGTGGTGTGTTGAACATTGAACACAGGCTGTTTGATCCACATATATGCACTGGCATGCGAGTCTAGTTTAAAATAGCCTTACTCCACACAAAAAGTCCTAGAATGTGTACACAATGTACTGTATATACACACGTTTCCATTATTTTATTCTTTTAATTTGGCCTTTTTTCATAATGGTTTCACAGAATAAGGAAATAAGCTATCAACAATGAATAGATCATTTATTTAGTTAATGCTTGTGATCTATATTATCTAGACACGTTGGTGGGCCATTCTACTAATTATATTAACGCTGGCTGCTATGATGGTTGGAACGATATATATTCTTGGCAGAACTCTTGACTCTAATAAAGGTAATATATATTGAAGACAAATATATTATGTTGATGTTCAAGATATTTAAAGAGCACAAAAACCATAATATCAAAGAATATTGCTGAACTAAAGATATTCCTGAAATAACATATATGTGTATACATCCTATAACTAAATATGCCAACAATCCCATTTATCTGCTGAAAGCAGGCCTTTTTAAATGTCTACTTAGTAAGATGAAGCCCTACTATCTTTCAGATCTACCTCCTTGAAAACATTTTTTTTGACCATTTGATCAAGCCTAGCTGAAATGACTTAGTGCTCTGTTTATGTAAACAATAAATTATAATAACATTAAATAAAACTTCATCAGCTTAATTTATTTGTTAGGCGTCACAAAAATTTGTAGCGTTGAACAGTCAAAGTGACAAATCATAGTCATGTCCAGAGGGCAATGCTGAGACAATATAAGTTAGTGGGACTCGAGTAGAGTTGGGACTGGCTGGTAGAACATTCAGGTGGAATATTATCAGGTGGAGTAGGCCAGGCTATAGGGAAAAGGTGGGTTTTGAGAGAGCACTTGAAAGATCAAAGCCTGTGGGAGAGTCTGGTCAGGCGGGCTAGGAAAGTGAGAAGAGGCAGGGAGTTTGGACTTAGAGGTGGTAATGAGACAGGAGGCAAGGCACAAGACAGACGCAGATCTAAGAAGCAACAAGGAGTGTATCACGTGATGAAGGCAAAGGTGTATCAAGGGAAGGAATTGGTGAAAGTGGGTAGCTTGAAATTATTTCTGGACATAATTGAGAGCCACTAGTTTAGGGATTTGCAGAGTATTCTCACTGCAGAATTTACAATGATCGTAGAAGGGGAAGACAGGTGAGAGGATGGCCAGTTAGCAGGAAGCTCCAGCAAAGATGAACTAGATGTAGGTAAGCATTGGGAGACAGAGCAGAGGACATAGGAGTGAATGTGGTCAAGTAGACAAGTTGAGGGGGAAGAGAAGAGTGTGAAAGACCTAATCTTCAGTAATGGGATATAAAGAACTGAGAATGCATAAGTAAGTGGAGGAGGTGGATGTGGTGTGATGAATTTGCCAAGAGATTTCTTGATGGATGTTATCAAATCTTCTTTTGAAATAGGTGGTAAAAAAAAATGAGCAGCAAGTTGAAAGTGAAAATAGGCAGCAGGACTTATCTAGGTTTTCTTGGCAAGAGAGATGATGGTATATTAAGAAAATAGTATAAATTTGTAGTGAAGGTAGTCAGCATTAAGATTTTTTCCATTGTCACTGTCCATGAGAGGTTTGATCTCTGAGGACGATGTGTGGTTGGAGCTGTCTTATTTAAGGCTATTGTGAGTGTAGTGTTGTAGAAAAGAGACTACAGCATCAGATTAGGAAGGGTTAAAAATAGGAGAAAGGAGTGCTTCAAGTGAGGCTGAGAATAGGATTTGTTACAGAATATAAGATTTGGATGCAGATGGGGGTGCAGGAGGCAAGATGAGGTAAAAGGAAAGGGAGTTGTGGTCAGAGAGCACAACAGTGGAGTTGAAGAAGATGGGGATGGCAAAGAGGTCCAGTGAGTTTGCATTATGATGGGATGGGGGGGTAGATGTTGTCCACTGGGGTATGTAAGACAGCCATAAGCCTTAAAGAATGAAAGTCTAACTCCTTTAAAAAAATGTTTTAGGTAAAATCCCATGACTAGTAGAACTGTGGGGAGATCTAATTCCAAGATAAACTGGGGCTCTGGGCTGTATATACAAGATGGGCAGCTACCCCACACATGAGTCTAAATTACTTGTCAAATATTCATTACGTGGCACACCATGCTTATACTGCAAAGTGTACATTTGATATGTAGTTGAGACACACATAAACCTGCTGTAAGCACCTCTTTCCTCCATCTCATTATGCCCTCCACACACATTTTATCTTGCCATATTATGACCCCAACCTCCCATTGTTATATAACATATGCAACAATGGGCAGGAGGTGGGGGGAGCATATGTGACATATCCCCTTCCCACTCACCCCTTGTTACATATGCCCCCCCCCCCATTCTCCCATTGTCATATTTGCCCCTACCTGCTGCAGTGTCCAATGTTCAGCTTCCACTGCTGCTGCTACATGTGGGAAGAAACTCTGAGTAGACCGATGGGCATCACTGTCACTCTGCCTAGACAGCTCAGATAATGGAACAGCAAAATGAGCACTACTGCTAGATACATGTTACTGTCCTTTTGCACAGCAAATTTAAGTAGGTTATACCTTCTGACTCTCCAAAACCAGGACTGTCTGCCAGAATCAGTGAAGTTGTCAGACTGTCTTGCTCTATTCAAATTATACTTACAGCTTTAACTATCTGCTGCTGTTTATATTCTGTTGCTGCTTGGCCAGATCCTAGAATGTTGTAGCACTGCTCAGAAAAGGGAATGGACATTATCTACTCCTGGAAAGTCGAGCAACAAGTGAACACTTTAGGCTCCCCTCCCCACAAATAGCCATAACATTAACTCAATAACACCCACATTTAATAAATAGGCCTTCTTTCCCACCAGCTGCCACATTAGATAAATAACACAAACCTATCCCCACATTACATTAATAGACCTCACTATACTACATTAAGAGCAAGCACAATATTATATTGATACCCACTACCACACTTACCTGATCTGCAGTGCTTGTATGTTGTGGTGGGCAGACTCCTCTGTCTGCCTCTTGCACAGAATCTGCATGGTGAGTCAGCACCCACCCCACTTGTGTGAAGGGAAAGGAGGAACATGAGGGGAGCCAGCTGTACAATCAGGGGGGAGGAGAAGATCAGCCCCCTGCCCTCACTTACAGATAGGGAGCTGAACCAGTTAGGGTAGTGAGCTGATGCCAGTTGTCAGCAACAGGACTTTTAATACAGTGGCCAGTTAACAGGAAGGGCCATAATGCCAGGACCAGATGCTATAAATCAGGGTCAGTCCCAATTAGCTCAAACTGAAACGGCACTAAATCAATTCAGTTTTCATGTTAAGAACTAACTTTGACTATACTTTAATCCTGTTTGTCAAGAAGGTGATTAAACACGCTTGGCTTTTGGCTGTGGGTGAGTCCTCCCGAATTGCTAGGATGACTTTAAATACCATAACAATTAAGATAAGAAATTAAACTACATTGTAATAGAGGCTACTACTGTAAATTCTATGGTGGGTGGCAGCAGCATTACAGTTTGCAGCTGACATTGTCCATGCCTGAAAACATCAGCTTGCAGAACACATAAGCACAGCAAACAATATGAAGTCATTGTGCGTCTGCATTCTGCACGTAATGTGTTGAAGTATGAACACCAGTATTATCATCAGGGTTTCCCTGCATAAAAGAGATACCCTAGGACTTGTAAAACTCTGAGCAGCTCTCCCACAATACCCCTGGTTTTCAGATCATATGTTTACATGAATTAATAGGCTTAGAATTGTTTCCTCTTTAAACATGATTAGTATTAGGACTTTTAGTTGATCCATAGTAATGAGAGGTGTCAACATATCACTGATATCTAAGGTTATGCTACTGCATGATACAATATGTTTTCGCAATAACAGTGAATTACATTAAATCTACAGTGAAATAAATAAAATAAAACAAGAAAAATTCAGGGTTTACACCACTTTCATGGCCAGACCAAATTTTAGATTTTGTGTTGGTTTGATTCAAATAGGCAAAACTTTATTTGTTAGTCAACCCAAGTCAACTTTATGATAAATATGGCTTTCTTTTGCTACCACATTAAAAAAAAAATATATTTAATCTATGATCATTATATAGAGAAAAATTTCCACCCCCCCCCCCCCCCCAAAAAAAAACACCTTCCATGATTCAAATACAACTAGATTTATATTCCCCACCTACTTGTGCATTAACACTACTGCACATAGGTACCAAACACACTTAGTTTGGAGAAAAAGCATTGCAATTAGAATTAGGAAAACAATTACTGGGCAACCTTCAGACATTCACAACATTTTTTCTACAGCGTGACATGGTCTACGTATTATAGGAAGGGAAAAATATTTTATTTTCTTAACACAAATTCTTTTTGTTTTGTTTATTTTAAATACTGTTAAAACATGTTTATTTCTTTCTAACGCTTTTCTGAAAACCTATAGAGGGGAGATGATCTCATGGATCTCCATTGCACACATTGGATTTAATGGCAGTATATATGTAAGTTATCATTACATCCAGGTCACTGTATCTAATAGTATTAGTAGCAGACTAGATCTGAGCTGGACCTCATCTACACTCATAAAGACCATCTCTGCAACTAAGAAAATCATAGATGGTGTCAACATGACATCACTGGGTTTCTTAACAACACCTGCTACTGTATGCAGGAGTTGTAATTGCTTACCTGTTCAACACTATGTGCTGGTGACCAAAGAAGCAGGGACAAAATTCCTGCCCTTAACAAAATGGGCTCAACAATGGGGTGTCTGCCTTTACCAGACAATGTAAATTTACATCAGGTTAGAGATATTAAGCTTACAGTCCACCATAAAATTGTTACTGCTGGTTGTGAGCAATCTCTTACATACACACTTTTTTATTATTATTATTATTATTATTATCCACATAGAGCATGTTGTACTTTATCCGCCCCTGTTCCGATACCCGCCTCTGTAAAGAGCCTATGCGGACTGTCAGTTGTTTTTCCATAGGGTAGAGCTCTGAGTATTCCCTGGTCAAGAGATAGTTCAATGTCAATATTTAAGGTGTCATATATTTTGTCATCATATTAAAAGTCTGGACAGAAAATATAACCTTGGGAATCTTTTGAGAGCTTTTGAAACACTGTAAATTAAAAAATATTCACATTCTCCTGACCTTACTCAAAGTATTTTAAATGTGTTATTAAATAGTTTTACGTAATATGACAGAGAGTATACCAAAATGTGTATATTTTTATTTATGTATTTTTTTAGTAAAAGAACTGGGGAAGGAAACGAAAAGACCTAATGCCTGTAACAGTGAAGCTGTTTGCTGGGAAAAAGATGAAGATGATGTGTTTATTGACTGAACCTATTTATCTACAACCTACCTGACAGTGATTAAAGTGGTAATGCTGATACTACTGACTCATCTAATATGTCAGATGATGTTGAAATACATTGGTTGATCAGTCACTGAAAGGCACAAGGAAAAAAGTAGAATGATCACCTTACAACAGTGTTAGGAACTTATTTACAAATCACGTTTGAAGGGGCATAACTAATATGCTATTCTTTGAATTTGAGTTTTTTGTCCTATATCAGAACTTGTGGTCACTGGCTAAGGCAGTGTTTCTCAAATCCAGTTCTCACGGAGATCTAACAGTGCAGGTTTTCCAGTCACAAATGAAATAATTAATATCACCTGTAGATATTTTAACACGCGTCAATTGTTAATAAATACAGCTGGGCTCCAGTATGGTGATATGGAAAACACACACTGTTAGGGCTTCATGATGACTGAATTTGGGAAACATTGGGCTATGGAATGAGGAATATCTTGCTGTTTGATTTAGAAAACTGAAGTATAAATTCTGGGTAAAACTGAACAGTACATTTTACCTCCATGCTTTGTATATAAACATTTAATATAGACATCCTTTAGAGAAGTCCACCAAAGACTCAATAATTATTCCTCGCCTCTGGTGCCAGTAATGGTAAACTCTCCCTGCTAGACTGCTACAAGCTTGAAAATAAATTGGGTTATTAGTGATGGACGTAAAAGAATTATCTCACCAGCCTTCCATTCAGCTTAATCAATAACTACTCAAGGGCCGCAGTTTGTTTTTCAAACTTCTCCTGGCTATCACCCAGAAATAAGAGTTGTCGGCAGGGACAATGATGAGTATCTACTATCTAATGAGCAGCTCACATCCTTGTTTTGGAATGCTGATATTTCTATTAACTATGGATAATGGGTGTACTTTTTAATTAATTTAAACCTGTGCAATTTTCAAAATTGCAATACTTTACTATAGAGCAATATATGTATTTATGCTCAGATAACAATTCATTAATTCTGGTTATGGGATAAAATGCATTAAAAAATATATAAAAATGGAATCCCTACTCAAGAAATAAAAACCAATATTTCTGTTGCTCTGGGTCTCAGATCAATTGCCCACTACAAAGCAAAATTCCCTTTGCATAAAGTTACTAATATTACATAGATGTTAATTATTGCCAATACACTCAGGGGGCCATTTAGAGTCCAAAACACACATGTAAAATATAGTATGTGCCACAAAATGGCACATTTACTTGTTTTTTTTTGAGTTGCACATATCTTGCACAGAGAGTATACCGCTTTGTAAATAGTGATGGAAAGAAAAAATGTCTATATAATTTTACAGGGTATTAAAAATCGTATCTAATTGCAATACCCAAAATATGCAAGCATGTTGTATTTTTGTTGTAAAGTGAAAGGTAAAAATGTTCACCCTCTAACGTGATCATTTCCACTCAAATGCTCTTTCTTGAAACTTCTCACTTATTGCAGTTACAGGTGTCGAATTAATCAAAGGCTGCTTAAAAATGCCCTTCTCATCATCAAATTAATTTGGCTCATGTAACTGCATTAGAAAAATTAGTGGAATGGTCATGTTGAAGGGTCTGGTCACATATGCTACAGACTTTCACTTCTCCCCAGTGACTCCAACAGGTCATGTTTCAAGGATTGCCCTGTTTGAAAATATGTTGGCAATTAAAATAGCAAGACTTGGAGATTATTACAGGTGTATGATTAAAAAAAATATCAAAACATTGCCTGTTGATATCTGAGGGGAGGGTTGGAAAACTTGAAAATAGGGTAAGATATGAAAGCAAAATGCTAAATATGATAAAAAAAATGTAAACAAAAAAACAGACCATAATTATCCTAGAGGATATTTAATATGTGTTTTAAAGTGTCTTACAAGATTTTATCAATCATGGTAGCTTTTTTCATACTCAATGCAGTTATATGGCCTTTCCCTGTATGGATCTCTGGTGTAGTGTCAATCCGTTAGTGTTTTGCTAGAAGAGGGTTGAAAGTAAATCTTTTGCCACATTCTATCCCTCAAATGGCTTATTTTCTGTGTGCAATATCTGGCGTCTAAGAAAGTTTGACACTTAATCAATGCTTCTGCTACTCCACGCAAGAAAATGGCCACTATTTTGTGTGAATTACTCCAGTGGTTCCCAAACTTTCTCAGCTCGAGGCACCCTTAGGGTCACCATAATTTTTCCAAGGTACCCCTAAGCAAAAATAATTACCGGATAGTCCCGTTTTTTTAAGTAGTTGGGTCAAAATGACGTAAGATGTATTTAGACCCCTTCACCATCACATTGTGCCCCTTTATCATATCACTCTGTGTCCCCCTCTTCGCCATCTCACACCCTGTGTCCCCCTATTCGCCATCTCACTCTGACCCCCCTTCAGCGTCTCTCTCGGTCCCCCTCCTTCAGCGTCTCTCTCTATCCCCCTCCTTTAGTGTCTCTCTGCCCTCCTCCTTCAGCGTCTCTCTGTCCCCCCCCTTCAGCGTCTCTCTGTCCCCCTCCTTCAGCGTCTCTCTCTGCCCTCCTCCTTCAGTGTCTCTCTGTCCCCCTCCTTCAGCGTCTCTCTGCCCTCCTCCTTCAGTGTCTCTCTGCCCTCCTCCTTCAGTGTCTCTCTCTGTCCCTCTCCTTCAGTGTCTCTCTCTGTCCCCCTCCTTCAGTGTCTCTTTGTCCCCCTCCTTCAGTGTCTCTCTGTCCCCCTCCTTCAGTGTCTCTGTCCCCCTCCTTCAGCCTGTCGCTCTGTGCCCCCTTCAGCCTCTGTGTCCCCCTTCAGTGTCTCTCTGTCCCCTTCAGCCTCTCTGTGTCCCCCTTCAGCGTCTCTCTCTGTCCCCCTTCAGTGTCTCTCTGTCCCCTTCAGCCTCTCTGTGTCCCCCTTCAGCGTCTCTCTCTGTCCCCCTTCAGTGTCTCTCTGTCCCCTTCAGCCTGTGTCCCCCTTCAGCGTCTCTCTGTCCCCCTTCAGCCTCTCTCTGTCCCCCTTCAGCGTCTCTATGTCCCCCTTCAGTGTCTCTCTGTCCCCCTTCAGTGTCTCTCTGTCCCCTTCAGCCTCTCTGTGTCCCCCTTCAGCGTCTCTCTGTGTCCCCCTTCAGCGTCTCTCTCTGTCCCCCTTCAGTGTCTCTCTGTCCCCTTCAGCCTGTGTCCCCCTTCAGCCTCTCTCTGTCCCCCTTCAGCCTCTTTGTGTCTCCCTTCAGCGTCTCTCTGTCCCCTTCAGCGTCTTTCTGTCCTCTTCAGCGTCTCTCTGTCCCCTTCAGCGTCTCTCTGCCCCCTTCAGGGTCTCTCTGCCCCCTTCAGGGTCTCTCTGTCCCCTTCAGCGTCTATCTGTCCCCTTCAGCGTCTCTCTGTCCCCTTCAGCGTCTCTCTGCCCCCTTCAGCGTGTCTCTCAGTGCCCCCTTCAGCGTCTCTCAGTGCCCCCTTCAGCGTCTCTCTGTCTGCTTCAGCATGTCTCTCAGTGCCCCCTTCAGCGTCTCTCTGTCCCCTTCAGCGTCTTTCTGCCCCCTTCAGCGTGTCTCTCAGTGCCCCCTTCAGCGTCTCTCTGTCCCCTTCAGCGTGTCTCTCAGTGCCCCCTTCAGCGTCTCTCTGCCCCCTTCAGCGTCTCTCTGCCCCCTTCAGCGTGTCTCTCAGTGCCCCCCTTCAGCGTCTCTCTGCCCCCTTGATTTGGGAGTTTTCCTCACCTCACGGTATGACCTCCTCTTTCCTGAAAACTTCCCTCCCCTTTTTGCTAAAATGCTCTCGGACCTGACCTCCTGGAAACGCCTCATTATCTGCTGGCTGGGCAGGATCATAGCAGTCAAAATTATACCAAAATGGCTATACCTCTTTCAAACATTGCCGGTCGCAGTTCCTGCCTCCTTCCTCTCTAACATACAAAAAGCCCTCATTCGTTTCATTTGGAATCATAGACCCCCACGAATCTCAGCTAGCATTCTCAAAAGGCCAATTTCTTCTGGCGGCAGAGGCCGTTCCGATATTAAACTATATTACTTGGCCGCTCACTTTTCACATATTGTTACCTCATATGCCCCCCCAGGCTCCACCTCCTGGCTCGATATATAGAATCGGCTCATACTACTTTGCCTTATCTTACACCCTTATGGGGTCTCTGCCCTGCACATCGTCCTCCTACATCTAAAATGCTCCCTATTATCAAGTTTGACATCAAGCTATGGGATTCTTACTCCTTTAAACTGAAGCTTACCACACAACTATCCCCCTTAACCCCCATCTGGCACAATCCTGTATTCCCTCCTGGACTCTCCGCTGCGAGAGCTCGCCTTTGGACTAAAGCTGGCCTTAAATTTCCGATAGACTTTTCCAAAGTAAATCACTGGCTCTCACTGGTGGAACTTCAACGTCACTCCCCATCCCGCATACTTAGTCCGTTTGAGTTTTTCCAAATTAGTCATTTTCTGCGGTCGCTTCCACCTACTTATGTTTTACGAGATCTAACCCCCTTTGAAGATCTTTGTAAAAATCACCCTAGGGACAGAGGCATGATATCCCAACTTTATGGTATATTTATCGCCGCTGTCTTTCCTACTCCTAGGGCACATGAGGTTGATTGGGAAAGGGATCTAGGTCCCCCTCCGGAAGACGAGGAGTGGAACGACATGAGACTGGGGATAGCCAAAAGCTCCATATCCACCAAACTTAAAGAAACCTCTTATAAAATCTATTATCATTGGTATTATACTACTCTTCGACTTCACAGCATGTTTCCCTCCTCTTCACCTGATTGTTGGAGAGGCTGTGGCCACAGGGGAACTATGCTCCATATATGGTGGACCTGCCCAACTATCTCCTCCTTCTGGGATGCGGTATATGGCATTCTAAACTCTCTATTTGAGGCTCCCATTGCAAAGGACCCCTGGGTTTTTCTTCTATGTTATCCAGAAAACTAGCTTCACACATATTGACAGCTGCTAAATCTCTTATCGCGCTAAACTGGAAAAAAACTTCCCCTCCTTCTCTAACAGCCCTTAAAAAACAAATCTGGCATGTAGCAGCCATGGAACAGATTACCTATTACTTCCATGATAGAGGCCATGTTTTTAACCAGGTTTGGGCTCCATGGCAGTTTGTGGAAAGCTCGCGCCCCCCTAACAATTAGCCCCGTGATTAGGACCCATGCGTGGTAAAATCGGCTCCCTCACACGCTTTGCTCCCTTACCGTCTTGAGTCATCAACACCCTCTCCACCTCCTGAGCTTTTTTCATATCCCTGCTCTGTGGTCTCCCCCTCCCCCCCTTCCCCTCCGACTCCCTTCCGCCCACCCCATTCCCATATTTCACACTTTCACTACAGTTATATACATTTTGATACTGCATATAAAATTTTAAAAATGGTTGCCTTTCATTATAAGCTTCTATGTGCGACATGTTAATTCGACTGTTCTGACTCTGTTTCTATACGTCTGTACAACAATAACACAGTGTCATTCCCTGTATTTGCTTATATGACCAACCAAAATAAAGAATTAAAAAAAAAAAAGTAAGACATTTCTCCTTTGTGTATCTGGTGGTGTTTGAGAAGGTGAGAGTATGAGTATGACCTTTCAATCATTATTATCTTTTATTTATAATTTGCTGACATATTACATAGCTCTGTGCATCGAGGAGATCATGACAGGAACAAATTACATACAATGACATGAAAAAAGTAAAATTTCTGGTGGATATTACGATAAATGCTATGGTTGAAGTGTTTTCCAAACATCAAACATAAATGTATTCTCACCTTTTAGAAGTTTTCGATGTGTTGCAGTAAGTAACTACTAAAATTGATCCTACGTACAGAACATGCTTAAGGTTGCTCTTCCAATGTAGGACCCGGATGTGATGCAGCGATCAGAACTGGCCTAGAACATCTGAGGCTTCCTCTTTTTTTCTGGTTAACTCCAAAATATGAATCTGCATTAAATGGTTCTAGTTTAGTGTAAGTATCCATTAATGGAGGAAATGTTTTGCATTTTGTCTTCCGTCTTCCCATATTTGCTGGTAAACTCTTACTTAAAAGCAGCAGTATAACCACCTTCTAAATTTCTCTCAGATTGAGTATTGTCTGTTTCTGCTTTTAGTTTGCCACCCCCCCACCTTTGATATGATTATGCTTAGGTGTTATTGATATTTTGGTTCAGTCCCACTTGCTCTTGTATGGCAACTGAGATTTTATGTCAACCCACACCTTGTGAAGCAGTTAATTAAAAGTTGTCATGCCTCATGTGGCCTTTAAGACATTGGTTTGAAATGCTTGATTAAGGCATGAGTAGCCACTACAAAGAAAAAGACAAAGGGCCTGATTCATTACTGATCTTATCTTGTGCGAAAACTGCCCCGTTTTCATGTATCCATGTTTTTATATTTTATTCCAAAAATACTTTTAAATAAAAATCTAAAGGATAATACACTATGAGATTGTTTATTTCTTTTTTATCCTATACGGTGGGATGATACTCTATGAAGATCTCTTTGTGAAGAGGATGTCGCATAGGAATATACTCCTTCTGCATATGAATTGACTTTGTGACCCTTCATAAGGAATCCACCATCTTCAGTAACTATTGTGGGACAATTTATTTGGATTTAAGCATCTGATACCACACTAACATTATGCATTTATGTATTTTGTATTGTCACAATTTTCTCATCTTATTTATATATCTGTGAGATAATATTGATGATATTTGTTGACATTCACGAATTTACCATCATTATACTCAACATTAGCGCCGATATGAAGTGTTTACCAATATTTTATGTGCTACATGTTGATGATTGGGTGACATCTAATTTACACTTCCAAGGCTGCTTTTGTTAGAGCGCTCTACCTTTGGTTTTATATTTGAATGGACTATAGTCATGGCCAAAAGTTTTGAGAATAACAGAAGTATTGGTTTTCACAAACCTTACTGCCACACTGTTTTTAGACCTTTTTGTCTGATGTTGCTATGGTATAATGAATTAAAATTACATGTATTTCATAAGTGTCAAAGGATTTTATTGACAATTACATTGAGTTAATGCAAAGAGTCAATATTTTCAGTGTTGACCCTTCTTTTTGAAGACCTCTTCAATTCGCCCTGGCATGCTGTCAATCAACTTCTGGGCCAGATACTGAATGATGGCCGTCCTTTATTGCCTAATCAATGCTTGGAGAATTTGTGGGGTTTTGTTTGTTCTTGAGGATTGGCAATAAGTTCTCAATTGGATTAAGGTCTGGAGATTTTCCTGGTCATGGACCCAAAATTTCGATGTTTTGATCCTGTCGGCATTTTCACTCGCTATTTTACCTGTGTCGGGGAAATTGAAATACCAGCATTTAGCCTGTTGGCATTTTTATGTCGGCAGTATGTTTCGTATTTCTTATAATAGATGGAACCTCCCTAACTCAGTCTGTTCCATATAGCATGTGAAAAAATGCCATCAAAATAATATGTAATAAGGGGTTCAGATCTGACACAGATAAGGTGCTTATAATAATGTTTCAGTTTTTCTTTCAACTGTGTAAAGGTCTGGTCAGATTCCGCTATATACGATGCTCAAAATTGAAACTTTCAATTAAAGGGATTCCTATACCCTGTTAGGCTCCCATTTTAGCTCCCTGGATAATATTTTTGTCCATTATATGAACTGCATCCCTGGCTTCCAGCCATAGCATCATCATCATCATTTATTTATATAGTGCCAACATATTCCGTAGCAATCACCAGAGCCTGAGCTCACTCCCTGATCCATGCTATATACGTGTGTGTGTGTGTGTGTGTGTGTGTATTTCCTATACAAGAATAGCACAAGCTTTGTTTAATAAATATATAATGTACAATAATTCTGACAAGCATTATTATAGCACCATGCATAGAGACATACGCCATGAGGAAGCAAACAGAATGCATCTTTGGAAACTTATGATTTGTCCTTCTTTAAAATTTTAATAGTTAAGTGGACCTATATTTTTACAAAACAGTATAGTATAATCTTACTTCGACAGTTCACTGATGCCTCTTTTCTAAAATATAGAGCTATAAAATGGTTATTTCCTAACAGCCTAATTACCTAATTAAAACACGTCTCTTTTAGTTTGGTAGACAAATGCTCTACAAAAGTCTATATAATAACTGCCCACCATATATGCCAACTTTGCATTGTTGGCCTCCGAGAGATTCCGGAAAGGGGTTGTGGTCTCAGGGCGGAAGGGTGCTTGGTGCGGTGAATCACAGCATTTTGGCCCCTGTCAAAATCCCAGTTTTGTCACAGTTGGCGGGGCCAAAATGATGCAATTTACAACATCAAGGAGGATGCAGGATGTGGAAGAATTGCCTGCTCTCCTGGGAATTTGGGACTCTTCCGGACATTCCAGGAGAGTGTACAAGTATGTAGAGATGAGCGCACTCGGATTTCCTGAATCCGAGCCCACCCGAACGTTGCTGATCTGAGTCGGATCCGAGACAGATCCGGGTATTGGCGCCAAATGAAAACTTGAAACCGAGGCTCGGAGTCATAATCCCGCTGTCGGATCTCGCGATACTCGGAACCTATAAATTCCCCGCTAGTCGCCGCCATCTTCACTCGGGCATTGATCAGGGTAGAGAGAGGGTGTGTTAGGTGGTCCTCTGTCCTGGTAGATCTCGTGCTGTGCTGTTTAGTTCTGTGCTGTGCTGTTTAGTTCTGTGCTGTGCTGTGCTGTGCTGTGCTGTGTTCTGCAGTATCAGTCCAGTGGTGCTGTGTGCTGTGCTCTGTCAATTTTGAGTTCAGTGCTGCAGCTGGGTCCTGTGCTGTGTCCTGTTCAGTCCAGTGGTCCTGTGTCCTGTGCTCTGTGCTTCTAAGGGCATAATTCTTATTTCCCCAATATTCCCAAGTGTTTAAAAAATTTAAAAAAAGTTATAAAAAAAATTACAAAAAACTAATTACATTTTTTTTTAATTACAACAAAATTTGCAAAACCAATCCTGCAGTATAAGCCGATTGGTACTGCAATATTACCAAGTTCACACATTCAGCAGTAAAAGTCGAGTGGTACTGCAATATAACAAAGTTCACACATTCAGCAGTATCAGTCCAGTGGTGTTGTGTGCTGTGCTCTGTCAATTTTGAGTTCAGTGGTGCTGCTGGGTCCTGTGCTGTGTCCTGTTCAGTCCAGTGGTGCTGTATCCTGTGCTCTGTGCTTCTAAGGGCATAGTTATTTCCCCATTATTCCCAAGTGTTTAAAAAATTAAAAAAAAGTTGTAAAAAAAAAATTTTAAAAAAGTTTTTAAAAAAAAATAATTACAACAAAATTTGCAAAACCAATCCTGCAGTATAAGCCCATTGGTACTGCAATATTACCAAGTTCACTGATTCAGCAGTATAAGTCAAGTGGTACTGCTATTACAAAGTTCACTGATTCAGCAGTATAAGTCCAGTGGTACTGATATATTACAAAGTTCACTGATTCAGCAGTATAAGTCCAGTGGTACTGATATATTACAAAGTTCACTGATTCAGCAGTATAAGTCCAGTGGTACTGCTATTACAAAGTTCACTGATTCAGCAGTATAAGTCCAGTGGTACTGCTATTACAAAGTTCACTGATTCAGCAGTATAAGTCCAGTGGTACTGATATATTACAAAGTTCACTGATTCAGCAGTATAAGTCCAGTGGTACTGATATATTACAAAGTTCACTGATTCAGCAGTATAAGTCCAGTGGTACTGCTATTACAAAGTTCACTGATTCAGCAGTATAAGTCCAGTGGTACTGATATATTACAAAGTTCACTGATTCAGCAGTATAAGTCCAGTGGTACTCTCCTGTGCCGCATATCATTTTTAAAGGCTTTGCCGAGTGTGTGTGGCTTAGGGCTACGCTCTCTTGTGCTACATATAATGGAAAACCAAAATTTGGAGTATAAAGTAGGGAAAGATCAAGACCCACTTCCTCCTAATGCTGAAGCTGCTGCCACTAGTCATGACATAGACAATGAAATGCCATCAACGTCGTCTGGCAAGCCCGATGCCCAATCTCCTAGTACAGGGCATGTAAAATCCAAAAAGCCCAAGTTCTCAAAAAATAGCAAAAAGAGAAACTTAAAATCATATGAGGAGAAACGTAAAGTTGGCAATATGCCATTTACGACACGTAGTGGCAAGGAACGGCTTCATGACTAGTGTTCCAGCTTCACCCAAGGATCTAAGCCCTCCTCCTCCCCCCCTACAAAAAAATTAAGAGTTATGCTGTCAGCTACAAAAACAAAACAGCAAAGAACTCTGCCTTCTAAACAGATGACATCACAAATCCCCAAGGCGAGTCCAAGGGTGTTGGTGGTTGTGAAGCCTGACCTTCCCATCACTGTACGGGAAGAGGTGACTCCATCCAGCATTTGCAGCACGCGCTCTGCATATGCTGGAAGGATCACCCACAGTCCAGTTTCAGATTTGGCTAATGAAGGTGTGAATGTTGTACACCGGGAGGAGGATATTGATGTAGCTGGCACTGAGGAGGATGTTGATGATTATGATGCAGACAGATACCAAATTGCCTTTCTCAATTTCTATTTATATTCTAGATTATATAATGGCTGAATAGTTTTCTATTTTACTCCTAGTGGAGAGGGGATCTGATGCAGACAGATACCAAACAGCCTTTGTCCATTTCTTTGTATATTTGAATTTCTAGTTCTACAGTCTATGCAGGCTGCCTTTTTTATGTTCAACTACAAGTGTAGGGCGGGGGGGAAGGGGGCATAGATAGCCACCAAAGTAACGTGGTCCATTTAATTTCACTTTCTAGCTCCACAGTCTGTGCAGCCTGCTTTTTTTTATCTTCAAAGTATTTACAAGCCTTGCAATCTAAATTAACTAGAGGTAGTGACGTGCTAGAACTCCACCCTCTATGTGCTGCAGAGGATGGAGGAGCATCAAAAGGCCAATCAAGCCAACATAGCCACCTACGACATAGGAAAAGGAGTGGGGATGCGCCTGAGTCAAGCGCACTGGAGAATGATTTCCGTGTTGTGCAAGGTTCTGCAGCCATTTGAACTTGCCACACGAGAAGTCAGTTCCGACACTGCCAGCTTGAGTCAGGTGATTCCCCTGATCAGGCTTTTGCAGAAGCAGCTGGAGAAAGTGAGGGAGGAGCTGGTAAACCATTGTGATTCCACCAAGCATGTAGCTCTTGTGGATGAAGCCCTTCGTATGTTTTGCCAGGATCTGAGGGTGGTCAGTCTTTTAAAGTCAGAGGAATACATTCTGCCCACCATTCTCGATCCTCGGTTTAAAGCGTATGTTGTGTTTCTGTTTCCGGCGGACACAAGTCTACAGCGGTGCAAAGACCTGCTGGTCAGGAGATTGTCCTCTGAAGAGGACCGTGACATGCCACCAGCACCACCTTCATTTTCATCACTGTTTGTGCAGTTCCAAAAAAGAGGAACTGCCATTTCTATTGCTACCTTCTTTCTTTCTATATTTAAAACAAAAAAAAACCTGCCATTTCTAGTACTACCTTCTTTCTTTCTCTATTTAAAAGAAACTAAAGAACTGCCATTTCTAGTACTACCTTCTTTCTTTCTCTATTTAAAACAAAAACTGTCATTTCTATTACTACGTTAATTGTTTGTGCAGTCACAAAAAAGAGGAACTGCGCCCTTAACTGCTATGTTGGTTTTAGACGTCCATCCGGTGTCAGCCATCTGTTCCCTGGAATTCTGACCAGTTGAGGGTGTATTTATTATATTGTGGCCCCGGTATCAAATTGGGTACCGGGGCCACCCCACTACGCAGTCCAGATACTTGTTTGATGGAATTCTGACCAGTTGAGGGTGTATTATTTATATTGTGGCCCCGGTATCAAATTGTGTACCGGGGCCACCCCACTACGCAGTCCAGATACTTGTTTGGTGGAATTCTGACCAGTTGAGGGTGTATTAATTATATTGTGGCCCCGGTATCAAATTGGGTACCGGGGCCACCCCACTACGCAGTCCAGAATTTTTTGGGGGGGAATTCAGACCCGTGGAGGATTTTTTATTAATTATATTGTGGTGACCACTCCTCTACGCAGTCCAGATACATTTATTGGTGCGAAATCATACAAGTTCAGGGTTTTTAAATTATATTGTGGTGACCACTCCTCTACGCAGTCCAGGTACATTTTTGGTTGCGATTCATACCAGTTGATGGTTTTCTTATTATATTGTGGTGACCCACTCCTCTACGCAGTCCAGATACATTTATTGGAGCGATTCATACAAGTTCAGGGTTTTTAATTTATATTGTGGTGAGTGACCACTCCTCTCTGCAGTCCAGGTACATTTTTTGGTGCGATTCATACCAGTTGATGGTTTTCTTATTATATATATTGTGGTGACCACTCCTCTACGCAGTCCAGGTACATTTTTTGGTGCGATTCATACCAGTTGATGGTTTTCTTATTATATTGTGGTGACCACTCCTCTACGCAGTCCAGATACATTTATTGGTGCGAATCATACAAGTTCAGGGTTTTCTTATTATATATATTGTGGTGACCACTCCTCGACGCAGTCCAGATACATTTATTGGTGCGATTCATACCAGTTGATGGTTTTCTTATTATATATATTGTGGTGACCACTCCTCTATGCAGTCCAGATACATTTATTGGTGCGAATCATACAAGTTCAGGGTTTTTAATTTATATTGTGGTGAGTGACCACTCCTCTCTGCAGTCCAGGTACATTTTTTGGTGCGATTCATACCAGTTGATGGTTTTCTTATTATATATATTGTGGTGACCACTCCTCTACGCAGTCCAGGTACATTTTTTGGTGCGATTCATACAAGTTGATGGTTTTCTTATTATATTGTGGTGACCCACTCCTCTACGCAGTCCAGATACATTAATTGTTCCGAATCATACAAGTTCAGGGTTTTTAATTTATATTGTGGTGACCACTCCTCTACGCAGTCCAGGTACATTTTTTGGTGCGATTCATACAAGTTGATGGTTTTCTTATTATATATATTGTGGTGACCACTCCTCGACGCAGTCCAGATACATTTATTGGTGCGATTCATACCAGTTGATGGTTTTCTTATTATATATATTGTGATGACCACTCCTCTACGCAGTCCAGATACATTTATTGGTGCGAATCATACAAGTTCAGGGTTTTTAATTTATATTGTGGTGAGTGACCACTCCTCTACGCAGTCCAGGTACATTTTTTGGTGCGATTAAGACCAGTTGATGGTTTTCTTATTATATATATTGTGGTGACCACTCCTCTACGCAGTCCAGATACATTTATTGGTGCGAATCATACAAGTTCAGGGTTTTTAAATTATATTGTGGTGACCACTCCTCTATGCAGTACAGGTACATTTTTTGGTGCGATTTAGACCAGTTGATGGTTTTCTTATTATATTGTGGTGACCACTCCTCTACGCAGTCCAGATACATTTATTGGTGCGATTCATACAAGTTCAGGGTTTTTAATTTATATTGTGGTGAGTGACCACTCCTTTACGCAGTCCAGTTACATTTTTTGGTGCGATTCATACCAGTTGATGGTTTTCTTATTATATATATTGTGGTGACCACTCCTCTACGCAGTCCAGATACATTTATTGGTGCGAATCATACAAGTTCAGGGTTTTTAAATTATATTGTGGTGACCACTCCTCTACGCAGTCCAGATACATTTATTAGTGTGAATCATACAAGTTCAGGGTTTTTAAATTATATTGTGGTGACCACTCCTCTACGCAGTCCAGGTACATTTTTTGGTGCGATTCATACCAGTTGATGGTTTTCTTATTATATTGTGGTGACCCACTCCTCTACGCAGTCCAGATACATTTATTGGTGCGAATCATACAAGTTCAGGGTTTTTAAATTATATTGTGGTAATGGTAACCACTCCTCTACGCAGTCCAGATACATTTATTGGTGCGAATCATACAAGTTCAGGGTTTTTAAATTATATTGTGGTGACCACTCCTCTATGCAGTACAGGTACATTTTTTGGTGCGATTAAGACCAGTTGATGGTTTTCTTATTATATTGTGGTGACCACTCCTCTACGCAGTCCAGATACATTTATTGGTGCGATTCATACAAGTTCAGGGTTTTTAATTTATATTGTGGTGAGTGACCACTCCTTTACGCAGTCCAGTTACATTTTTTGGTGCGATTCATACCAGTTGATGGTTTTCTTATTATATATATTGTGGTGACCACTCCTCTACGCAGTCCAGATACATTTATTGGTGCGAATCATACAAGTTCAGGGTTTTTAAATTATATTGTGGTGACCACTCCTCTACGCAGTCCAGATACATTAATTGTTCCGAATCATACAAGTTCAGGGTTTTTAATTTATATTGTGGTGACCACTCCTCTACGCAGTCCAGGTACATTTTTTGGTGCGATTCATACCAGTTGATGGTTTTCTTATTATATATATTGTGGTGACCACTCCTCGACGCAGTCCAGATACATTTATTGGTGCGATTCATACCAGTTGATGGTTTTCTTATTATATATATTGTGATGACCACTCCTCTACGCAGTCCAGATACATTTATTGGTGCGAATCATACAAGTTCAGGGTTTTTAATTTATATTGTGGTGAGTGACCACTCCTCTACGCAGTCCAGGTACATTTTTTGGTGCGATTCATACCAGTTGATGGTTTTCTTATTATATATATTGTGGTGACCACTCCTCTACGCAGTCCAGATACATTTATTGGTGCGAATCATACAAGTTCAGGGTTTTTAAATTATATTGTGGTGACCACTCCTCTACGCAGTCCAGATACATTTATTGGTGCGATTCATACAAGTTCAGGGTTTTTAATTTATATTGTGGTGAGTGACCACTCCTTTACGCAGTCCAGTTACATTTATTGGTGCGAATCATACCAGTTGATGGTTTTCTTATTATATTGTGGTGACCACTCCTCTACGCAGTCCAGATACATTTATTGGTGCGAATCATACCAGTTGATGGTTTTCTTATTATATTGTGGTGACCCACTCCTCTACGCAGTCCAGATACATTTATTGGTGCGAATCATACAAGTTCAGGGTTTTTAAATTATATTGTGGTAACCACTCCTCTACGCAGTCCAGATACATTTATTGGTGCGAATCATACAAGTTCAGGGTTTTTAAATTATATTGTGGTGACCACTCCTCTACGCAGTCCAGGTACATATTTTGGTGCGATTAAGACCAGTTGATGGTTTTCTTATTATATTGTGGGGACCACTCCACTACGCAGTCCAGAAAGATACCTCGTTGCAACGTTTTGGACTAATAACTATATTGTGAGGTGTTCAGAATACACTGTAAATTAGTGGAAATGCTTGTTATTGAATGGTATTGAGGTTAATAATAGCATAGGAGTGAAAATAAGCCCAAAAACTTGATTTTTGATCTTTTTATGCTTTTTTAAAAAAAAATCTGAATCCAAAACCTTAAATCCGAACCAAAACATTACGGCAGGTGTTTTGCGAAACAAATCCGAACCCAAAACATCACGAAAATCCGAATCCAAAACACGAGACACAAAAAGTCGCCGGTGCACATCCCTACAAGTATGCTGCCCACTCATCCAGGGTTTGATTCATTGAGAGATGGAAAACAAACGTATTGGGCCTGATTCATTAAGGAAAGTAAAGCAAGAAAATGAGTTACTTTGAATCATGTTGCATTGGAGGAGGAGGAGGTAAATGTAAAACATTATGCAGATTTACAGTTGAGGTAGGGCATATCCTATATCAACTTTAAATTTCAGTGTAAAAATAAAGCATGAAGTATTTGTGTGCTACATGAAAAAAAGACAGTATTAACTTATGTGCAAAATAATAAACTAATTTGCACCCCTTGCTTTATAACATGGTTTATCCAGGAGAAAATGTACTCCTTTTTTTGCCTTACTTTCCTTAATGAATCTGGTCCATTGGGCATATTTTTAAAACCAGACATAATTCGGGCATACACACATCCGTATTTGACAATGAGAGGATCTGAAGATACCTCTGTTGATGAATAAGGGTCTAGGTCCGCTGTGCTCTAACAGATAATACACTGCAGGATACGTATAGTCATTAATGACAAAACAATTAAAAAAATATATACTTTTATCAATAATATACAGTACATGTGTTAGGATGTTAAGAATGTTTACTGTACTTATAAATAAAATGCATTTTTACAGTTGCTACTGATTGCAAACACATATTCTAGCATGCATACGCGACCGTCTTCACTAGTAATGGAACACCCAAACTATAGCTGGTGCAAGAAAGAAAAACACACACCTTTGATATATGCAAAGCTTGAATCGAATGTTGCTGCTTATGCTAGAGCTTGGCACGCCATTACTGTACATTGTGCATACACCCATTCCCCCCACCGTACAGCCCTTGAAATCGTAGGCTGAAGTAAGAATCCTTTGCATTCGAAGATGAATTGGACATTGCTTTGTTCACTGGAGTATGGACCAGTTCTGGGAATGTGCAGAGCAATTTTACACAAAATACTGCACATATCAGCATTTACATGTCTTAATGAATTAGGCCTTTTATTGAGGTTACCAGAGATAATAATAAACATGTTACCCTCAACCAGTGCAATATTCACCAAACATCATGGAGCAAACATTGCTGTACCTTCCCAAGTAACAGAATAAAAACTCTTTTAATTAGGTAAATAATCCTATCCTATTTTTAGAAAAGTGGAAGCTTTAAAAGCTCTGTTTTTTACTTTTACTTTTGATTTGCTAATATAATGCAAATATTTTATTTTACTTGGGGCATGGCTTAGCAGCCATACTGAGTAGATACTTTTCCTTAGAGCTCCTCATAAGTCTATTATAAATTGACTACAATCTGGGATTCCCCTTCCCCAAAAGTATTATATACTTTTAGTTTCACACCCTATACCACCGGGATTCTGAAAAATCCAACTCTAAGCCCAATCGTCATCAGGAGCCCACCAATCTTCCTGAGGCCTATAAAGCTCCGGGCTTACTTGTTCCCATTGGGTGGTATCTTGATGCCCCTTGGAGGGTCCTATTCTGTCTCCAAACATCCATTGCTGACTAAAGTGGAACATTTCCATCCTCAGGTACCTCCTTGGTAACAATCAGGATCTGCACTTCATGCCTGGCACCTCTGACACCACATGTGAAGTCCTGCAGCCAAGAGACTAGTCAGCTCTCCAGTTCCCTGCCTGCAGTATTTTATGGGATTTACCCGAGACACCACTGCTACTCACAGACACTGCTGCATACGAAATCGTGTAAGGTAGGAGAGGGCAAAAAACCCTGTGTCTTTCGACTATACTGTTGGTCACGGAAGCACGTTTACTGGCGACATAATAAACACAATCTCAGACATTACATGCAGCTTAGCCTGTCAGTAATCTGTGCACACAGTTTCATGGTCCCAGCAAGCAGCCGTTGCATAGAAAAGGAGTATTCTCCTACATACTGATTTGTGCCTTGCTGCCACTTGTTGACCACTCTACAAACAGCAGCTCTCTTCATCCCATTGACATATTCTAACTGCCCTCTTGTGACAAATTCTGAAGTGCATAAGATCCAGTATAAATATTTTACCTAGTTTCTTTGGCACTGTTTATCAAAGAGACAAAAAATTAGAGTCCAGCCAACCATGGCATGGTAGACCCAACACATAAGATATGATTGCCTAACTTCCTATTTGGGAGAAGCTGGCAAGTGACAACCTCAGACAGGCCATGCTGCACCACGGATATTAAATGAATTACTAAGCAGATAATTTCTAAAAATCTTCAATAGGGAAAGATCAGAATCAAGCTTCCAAGAAAGAAACAGGTAAGTCTGAGGACTCAGCCACCCAAGCTGCATTTAAGCAACTCATTGCTCCTACTTCTTTTTTATTGTCATCTAGATGACTTAGACAACAGAGGCCAGCTAAGCAACCTGAGAGTGAGAGGCATACTAGAGGATGTTCCTTCTCAGGGTATTGTGGATGTTTCTACAAAGATTCTGAACTAACTCCTTGACAATGATCCAGACACTAAGATAGTTTTTGATAGGACTCATAGGGCCCTTAGGACATGGAGTCTCCAATCAAAAAGAACATGAGACAGTATTTGCTGTCTCCATTATTTAATGGTCAAGAAGGAAATCCTGCGGAAAGCTGGGACTATGGAGGAAATTAAGTTTAATAGAATACAATGCAGGTATACCCAGATTTGTCGTGGTACACACAACAGAGACTGCTCCGTCCATTCACTGATGAACTCAGGAAAAGGAATATCAAATTTTGTTATGGCTCCCCTTTAAGTAATCAGTTGATACACAATGTTAGACTTTGCATCCTTAAGGATTATGAGGACCTGAGCACTTACAAATAATTTTCAACTGCAAAACCAACAGGTAACTGAGTTGCAAATAAATGTTCTGGAACTTAAAGATCAAAGAGAGCTCCAAAATGAGTTATTACAGAACTACAGACACGACTTCAAGAAGTTAATGCTGTAGCACTTTCAGCTGCAGTACATCAACCCACAGTCCAATTACCTCCAGCTCGATTTTCAGGTGATCGTAAAAGATACAGAGGTTTTATTAATCAATGTAATATGCATTATGATTTACATCCTACTTATTTTCTGACTGATGCATAAAAATACGTTGCATTCTTTTATTGTTGAAAGGTGATGCCTTAGCATGGGCTTCTCCTTTGATAGAAGCAAAAAGTCCAATATTACAAAATCTTTCTAATTTCATGGGTGCAAAGAATCAGATATTTGATGATCCAAATCAAAGTGCTACTGCTGAGTCGGTTTTATTAAAGATGCGTCAGGGCAGACGTTCAGTGGCTGAATACACCTGTGATTTTCTAAGCTGGGTCTTGGACACAGATTGGAATTCGGCAGCCACGCTGTCTGTTTATCGAAAGGGATTATCTGAGTTTATTAAAGATGAATAAGATAGAGCTGATGCACCCACTGAATTTGAAGCTTTTGTTAAACATTGTATTCATATTGATGCTCGTCAAATGGAGAGGAAACAAGATAGATGGGGTTCCATGTGGACTCGTCCTAATTATCCAGAACGAGCAATATCGAATTACTCTGGAACTCCTGCAACACAACAAATTGATGAATCTGAGCCAATGCAAATTGATACCATTCGCAAACAGATTTCTATTGAAAGAAGAGATCCACGACGACAAGAGAATCTCTGTATTGTGGTAAATCTGGACATTATGTATCTATTTGTTCTCAACGACCTCGCAAGACAGTTGCTACATTGACAGAACCTAAAGATTCTGACCAGGAATCTATTATTACATGCTGTTCACATCAAACGAATGCTATTATTCCTCAATTCTCTTCGCTTTCTAAAATTGAGAGAGAGAACAGAAGAATAAAGAATAATTTTTTAATTCCAATACAACTTGAGATAAACTCTCAACTCATTTCAACCATGGCAATGCTGGATTCTGGAGCCAATGGTAATTTCATGGATATAGATTTTGCGAAACAAAACCATATAGTATTTCAAGAAAGAAAGACTCCTGTATTGATGGAGACAGTTGATGGATCCCTTCTGGATTCTGGTCCCATCACACATGAGACAGAACTTATGTCCCTGATGATAGAACCCAATCATAAGGAGGAACTCACTTTCTTTCTCATCTCTTCTCCAAAATTTCCCATAATTTTGGGTCTCCCTTGGTTCACTAACAATAACCCATCCATTAATTGGGAGTCTCAAACCCTAAAGTTTCAAGATACTATCAGTGTGGTCCCCCTTGTGCAAAAAGAGAATCAGATCTCAGTGTACCCCTCTTCTGTAGACGAACAATTGCCTGTTCAATATCAGGATTTTGCAGATATCTGTAACAAACAAAATGCTGACAAATTACCCCCCCCCCCCCCCCATCGATCATATGATTGTCCCATTGAACTATTACCTGGGGCTGCTATTCCTTTTGGTCTGATTTATCCATCAGCTGAACCTGAATTAAAGACACTAAAGACTTACCTGGAGGAAAGTGAAACTAAAGGTTTTATTCGTCCTTCAAAATCCCCAGCAGGGGCTCCTATTTTTTTTTGAAAAATAAAGATGGTTCTTTGCGTCCCTGCATTGATTATAGAGATTTAAATAAAGTTACTATAAAGAATAGACATCCACTTCCTCTCATCCCATAATTATTAGAAAGACTTCAGACAGCAAGTATTTTCACAAAGCTCGATTTAAGAGGAGCTTACAACTTAAGACGCATTCGACCAGGTGATGAATGGAAGACGGCTTTTCGAACGAAGTGTGGACATTATGAGTATCTTGTGATGATGTTCGGGTTATGTAATGCCCCTGCTACCTTCCAACATTTTATAAATAATGTATTTCAAGATTTGCTTGATCTATTCATTATTGTATATATTGATGATATCCTTATCTTTTTTAATTCTTTACAAGAACACCAAGAACATGTTCGAATTATTCTACAATGGCTACGTATAAACCAATTATACATTAAGTTAGAGAAATGTGAATTCCATCGCACTCAAATAAAAATTTTGGGTTACATTATATCCCCTCAAGGACTGTGTATGGATCCCTGTAATATGCATGCTGTGGTAGAATGGCCCATACCTAAAAATGTAAAAGATGTGCAACAATTTATTGCTAATTTTATTGACGCTTTATAAAGAACTTTTCTGGAATTGCTGCCCCTATTACTCAGCTCACAAAAAAGGGTTCCTCCTTTCAGTGGTCACCAGCAGCTGATAAAGCTTTTCCATTTTGAAAACAAAGTTCACGTCAGCTCCTATATTAATTCATCCTGATCCTACTCTCCCATTTGTTTTGGAAACTGATGCATTGGATTCAGCTATAGGAGCAGTAATTTCACAAAGAGTAGGAGAAAAGATGTTACTTCACCCCTGTGCTTTTTATTCAAGGCAAATGACTGCTCCTGAAAGAAACTATGATGTGGGAAATAAGGAACTTCTTGCCATTATAGCTGCTTTTTCGGAATGGAGACATGTTTTAGAAGGTGCAAAGCATCAAGTAATAGTCCTCACCGATCATCGGAATTTGGAATTCCTTAAATCAGTGAAAAGATTATCTCACAGACAAGTTCTCAGATGTTATATTTGTCACCTACAAGATGATTGGGTTAATTTCCTCCCCATGGCTGAGTTTGTATACAATAATTCTCAACATTCGTCTACAAGATTTAGCCCTTTCTATACTAATTTAGGATATCGTCCAAATATATGTCCCAATCTACCTTGTGACTCTCCAAATCCTGCTGTGGAAGATAGACTGATTTTTATGCAAAGAAATCTTGACTTATTAAAAGAGACATTGAAAACTGCTCAAGGAAAATATAAACGTGATGCTCACAGATCACGAAGGGCTGCTCCAACTTTTACTATCGGTGATGAAGTATGGTTGTCAACTAGATATTTAGGGATGAAGGTACCATCTTCTAAGTTGGGAAGTAAGTTTATTGGTCCATATAAGATCATTGCACAGATTACTTCAGTGGTTTTTCGATTGGATCTTCCTGATTCCATGAAGGTACATCCTGTTTTTCATGTGTCATTACTAAAACCTTCAGTTAAAAATCCATTTCCTGGTCGCTCTTTGCCACCTCCTGAGCCAATTCAAGTTGATGAGCATGAGGAATTTATAGTTGAAAAGATCCTGGACTCTCGTATGTTTCGAAATCAATTACAGTATCTGCTATGTTGGCAGGGGTATGGGCCAGAAGATGACTCTTGGCAATCTGCTAAGGATGTTCATGCCCAACTTTTGGTAAAAACATTTCATCAACAGCATCCTGGAAAGCCTGGTCCTAAGTCGTCCAGAGGAAGTCGTTGAGAAGGGGGAATCCTGTTATGTACTTGCCCTTAGAATTGCCCTCATTCAAGATGGCCTTGATTGCCTTATAAAGTTTCCATCTTAGATCTCTGTTATGAACTTGCCCTTACAATTGCCCTTATCCAAGATGGCCGGGACTGTCTCATGATAATTCCATCTTGGATCTCATTTCCTGTTTGGGCCTAGAAAAGGCACTTCCCGTTTTGAAGCCTTTGCTTGAGTATTGTGTTTGTATCTGAACCAGATGCTTCCACAGAACCTTGCTCCCTCTTGTGATTTGAACTAAAATTGCTTGATACTTCTACCAGACCTTTATCTGTCTTGAGACTTTGGACTCTTCTTGTCGGACACTTGAGATTGACTATATCAAAATAAATCCTGTTTACTACAGAACTATCTGCCTATTGGGTTCTGTTTGTGATACCAGAAGTGTGACAAATTGTGGATAGCTTTTCGCTGTTCCTCCATCCTCACAAGCATATACAGGGTGGAATTCCACCTTGTTACCACCTCTTGCTTCAGTTGGTAGCAGGGTAAAGTATCAGAAAGGTGAGGCTTACACATGCACTTGTGGATAGACTCTCCTCAGGGATTTGTGTCATTTCCGAATCTGAACATACAGTTTCATCTAATGCCTTACTGTTTTCTTCCAGCTTGGCTTTTACTTGTAAAAGTATTTGGGCACCACTTTTTGAGTCAGAATGACAAGGTCTTGCTTGGTCATGACTGACCTTACAAGTAGATGCCTCACTAACAGTTGCTGAACTAGCACTCATACAGAAAGGAGAAGGCCTGATTCTTTCCTTGCCACAGTGTGTGTAGACTGGCATGTTTTTTTTTTTCTGCAGTTAACTTTGCCTTGATTACAGGTGTTTTTTTCTTTACCAAGATAAAAGGTGTTTTTTTATACATTTTTGTTTCCCTTACTTAAAAACACTATGCACTTTAACATAGGCTTTAGCACATGACGTAGAGGGATTAGTATCATCATGACTGGTGCCAGCAGCTGCTTGGTACTCCTGATCTTCTGTGGACTGATGTGAATCCATTTTGATGACAGAGTACAATGTGACTGTACACTTTTAAGAACACTGCCAACCTTATTATTTGAATTTCTGATTCAGTACTGAAAACTGCCACCTCTCCTGTTTGTACGTGAGCTATGGCACAGCAGAATGTGACAGGAGACTTTTAAGAACGCTATAGAAAAAGATAATTGTGATCTCCCTGGCGCTTTACAGTTTAGTGCAGCTTAAATTATCCTCCCACAACCATACACCAATTGAAACAATATGGAGAACAAATAATGAGGTGATTCAAGCGCTACAAATATTCTCCATATATAAATGTGATTGACACACATAAATTGAATAAACGTTATACTTGAATTCAATGTATACTTCTAAGTTTCTTCTTATGTTGATAGTGAGCATCCAAAACGGATCATATAAACAAAAAATAGGTAATATAGTGTAATAACATCAAAATAACAATAATTGAAAAAATATGATGTGAATATTAAATTATATCAATGCTCCTCTTCAATTTTTTCGAGGTAATAGGTCCAAAATCCCCAATGGTATTGCACTTACCAAAAGAAGGAAAAAATTGAATTTTAATAAAAATACATATAAACACACCTACGAGGCATAATATGCAAGATGATATATATCGATCAGTACATCTGCAAGTGTCTTTATCAAGGTGGATGACATCTGAAAGACACTTCTGTCGAAACGTGTTGGTGGATGAGATTGCAGATGTACTGACCAATCCATACTATCACCTACTGAGACTATTCCTTGCCATCAGTCCTATCCGGGAAGGACATAAGATCTTTCTCTGCTTGAATAATCCTAGTTTTCGGTACAAGTATTCTGCACATTTATTTCAGGATATTATACCATGTTGCATATTATGCCTCTTAGGTGTGTTTATATGTATTTTTATTAAAATTAAATTCACAGAGGCTCTTTCCCATGTTTTTCTTCTTTTTTCTATCTACGATGATCGATTAATGAGGGGATAAGTACCTTTCATCTTCAAAATTCATATAAGAGAGGAGTTTAAGATACATGTTTGAAGTGCAATTTTTTCCTTCTTTTGGTGAGTGCAATACCATTGGGGATTTTGGACCTATTACCTCGAAAAAAATTGAAGAGGAGCATTGAAATAATTTAATATTCACATCATATTTTTTCAATTATTGTTATTTTTGATGTTATTACACTGTTACCTATTTTTTGTTTATATGATCTGTATTGGATGTTCATTATCAACATAAGAAGAAACTTAGAAGTATACATTGAATTTAAGTATAATGTTTATTCAATTTATGTGTGTCAATCACATTTCTATATGGGGAATATTTGGAGCGCTTGAATCACCTCATTATTTGTTCTTTAAGAACACTGCCAGCCCTATAATTTGTCTTTCAGCACTGAAAACTGCCACCTCACCTGTTTCTGTGTGAGCTATGGCACAGTAGAATGTGATTGGAAACTTTTAACACTGCCAGCCCTCCTCTTTCTCTTTCTGTAATGACGCTGCCCAACTGCACTGAAGACTGCCAAGAACCCTGCTACCCCCTCTGTGTCACTCTGTGAAATGTTGCTGGAACTCCATGAAGGTCGGTACTTATAGAATTCAAAACTCACAAGATCCGACGATGCGACAATGATGTTTTGCCTCGTTTTCAGTTCGGAGGGCACGCGAAAGTACCGAGCCAGCTCGGTTTGGTGAGGTTCGGGTGGGCTCGGTTTTCTGAATACTGAGCCTGAGAATCTTTTTTAAAAACTCACCTGTTGAGATTGGTTAGGCTGGGATTTTGTATTTTCTAAAGTGTTTTATATAGGCTTAACATTATTCTTTTAAAGATTTAGGTGTTTGCAGAAATTAGGCCAAGCCTGGGGAGAGGGATTCTTAAGATTCAATCCAATCAGAGGAAACAAATTTGCTACTAATGGCTCTAGCTTGTGTGGAATGAGAAGCTATGTGGAGTGTTTTTTTTGTATTGTTGTTTGCAAAACAGACATATCTATAGCTATTTTTTTCATCAGATATACACAGTCAAAACTTGTTTGATTTTATTTTTTTTATTTAGTGTTATTATCAAAAAGTCAAAGAAAAGTAAATGGTTTAAACAATTATGACATATCTAGCTGACACTCTTTGTACAACCATTTTAGTGGGTGTATAGAAACTACAAACAAGTCTTATATGACACAGTGCTACACAATGCAGAATTTAAATACAAATCTGCGAACTATACAGGTTTGTGCAACTGACAACTTTTCATTTTAAATTATTATTTTCCAGGCATTTAGACTACTAGTAAACTTGAGTTAAGAGGCTCAGAAAAATGGATATACAAAATAATAAACAGGATGGGTGTCATAAATAACCCCTAAAAAATGGAATACATATACTTTTACATACTTTCTTTGTATTGTAAAAAAGATCTATTTTTCATTTTAGCTCTTGCTATTTAACTACGATAAGTTTGCTTAATGCATTGCTGAGATGTTAAATCTGCTTATTATATTTTGAGAGACTTTTTCTAATCTCTCCAACTGCCTTACCTATTTCTTGATTTTTTAGGGAATATATAATTGGATTTAATAAAGGTGTGACAATGGTGTACAAAAGAGAGAGCATTTTGTTGATATTTAAAGATTGTTTCTTCGAAGGCACTCCATACAGAATAAAAAGGGTTCCATAGTACAACGAAACCACAGCCAGATGAGAGCTGCATGTAGAGAAGACCTTCTGTCTTCCCTTTTCTGACTTAATCCTGAAGACTGCATGGACTATGGAAGCATATGACACTATGATGAATATAAATGGGAAGAAAGTAACAAGGAAGGAGAAAGTAAATGCCAGCAATTTCACTACAGAAATGTCTGAACAGGAAAGTTCTAGGAATGGTGCAAGGTCACAGAAGAAATGGTCAATTGTGTTGAGATGGCAGAACTGGAGCTTGAACAAGCAAATTGCTACAGGAAGTGTGGGAATAAATCCAGCTGTCCAAGAAATAATTATGAGAATTCGGCAATGTCCTAAGGTCATAATAGAAGAATATCGTAATGGGTTACAAATTGCCAAATAACGATCATAAGACATTACAGTGAGAACTAAACACTCTGTTGCTGTTAGAGAACCAAATATGTAAAATTGAAGAATACAGTTGGAGATTGTGATATTTCCTTTTTCTGTCCATAATATCTGTAGCATATTTGGTTCAATATTTGAAGTTACTAACATATCAGATAATGAGAGACTACTCAGAAAGAAGTACATGGGTGTATGGAGATGCTTCATAATTGGCACTAAACAGACAATAAAGAGATTTCCAAATAAAGTTACAACATAAATTAAAAGAAGGTAAGTGAATAAAATA
The DNA here is from genome assembly GCF_038048845.1 of Mixophyes fleayi. Taxonomy (NCBI): domain Eukaryota; kingdom Metazoa; phylum Chordata; class Amphibia; order Anura; family Limnodynastidae; genus Mixophyes; species Mixophyes fleayi. Next base: position 195,977,421 of record NC_134402.1, on the reverse strand, counting down.
ATTTCAAGCCTGTAAAAGTTCTTAAATCCAATTAATATGAATTCTGTGGCTTCCGTTTGGTTACGTTTATTCATTGTCTGAAAAACATAAAAAGTCATGTATTAAGAATATGTTTAAATTAGGATTGGAAATTGCACAATTTTAGGTTATTTTTATACATTTGGCCTAACCCTACACATGGGTATGTTTGAAGATACCGGGTGTATCTGGCCCAATGCTACCCACTTCATGCTGGCTGGCCACCCACGGGTGCCTTCCTATGCCAGGGAAGTCTACCCAGTACCTTCTAGGATTCGTATGGTCACTCAGGCAAAATGCAGTTCTAAAAATACAACAGTATATTTATTGTCATACAAACAACACTAGAATATTATGTACACACAGTAAATAAATGCCAGGCAGATTTACCCCATTATCTGTCCCTTACCCCAATAACTTAAGGAGATATAGTCATCTGATGTCCAGACTTCACGACCCATGGATCCCTCTCAGCTGCATATATAGAGACTAGTTAGAAAACGATAATTCAAAACTAGATGCACCTTCATGAATGAAATCCCAGCATGAACACCCTTCCCCCCTGGAGTTATTTCTTATATCACAGGTCTAAATTCCACAGTCTTTCCCCTCCCTGGGCAAACCCCTGGGTCTATTCTACTTAACCATTGGTCAGTGCTGGAATAGGGGGGGTTGGAGAGTGAAGTGAAGATGAGCTGTCCTTCCAGAGAACCTCCCCTATTAGATGGCCTGTCTGGACTAGTCTGGTGAGAACAATGGACACTAATTAGTTTTCCTACTCCAGCACATGGCAACCTGATCCCTACCCATAATCCCCCTGGCTTCACTTTAAAGACAATGAATAGCAACCTTACTGCAAGTCATCAATATACAATACACAATATACATATTTACACTGAACTACAATGTCCTCTTAGCCACATGTAATTGGACAATGCAGTTGTAGTCTGGTGAGCTGGGGAACAAAAGAAGGGCTATAAAAAGTATTTGCTATAATCCACATTATGTGACAAACGAGAAACAGAATGATTAGCGTATCACATTTGTTTCATCACAGTATGCATAAAAAATGTATGATGTGACAAGGATATTGTAAAACAGTGCATGCTGTGTTCATGGTCCATCAGCCGTTCATTATTACTGCAGGTTTGTGTAGTGGAGATTCTCTCCATAAAAATTAATAATCCCCATTGCACAAGCTGTTTCAGCTCCTGAACTTGAAGGCAACATAGTTCAACCAGTCACAAACAGCGTGTCTTAGAATTGCATGAAAGTGCATTTGTGTATTGTAATTTGTGTCCTGATGCAAATTTGACTGTACATGCACACAACTTACATCCACATTTCTAATTGCACATCTTGCACTTGCAACTTCTGGGGTATATTTACTAAACGGCAGTTTGGAAAAAGTGGAGATGTTGCCTATAGCAGCCAATCAGATTCTAATTATCATTTATTTGGCACATTCTATAAAATGACAGCTAAATTCTGATGAAGCAACATCTCCACTTTTCAATCCTGCAGTTTAGTAAATATACACCCTGGAGAGAGGCGAATTAGTGACATTAATGTATAAGTACAGTATAGTATGCAGACACTAGTTAAGCACACTTTTCCTTGAAATATGTTACCACTTACATAAACCAGGTACAAGCTTTAGAGTAGATGAATATTGCATTTTTACTGCAGACGCATCTATATGCTAGATCAGGGGTGTCCAACCTTTTAGCTTCCCTGGGCCACATTGGAAGACGACGAGTTGGTTTGGGCCGCACATAAGATACACTAACAATAACGATAGCTGATCATCCAAAAAACCATAGAAAACATAGTTAACATATATATATATATATATATATAGGAGAAAAAAAGTGATATATATCTATATATATATATCTATATATATATATATATATATATATATATATCACTTTTTTTTCAAATCCCCCTATACTTACCTTTCAATCGCCCTGTTCAAAAAATCCTCTCTAGTTATTATACTATAATCACTTTTTATATTGTTTTAAAGCAATATCAACAAAGTGCATTTAAGCCAGGCATTGTGTATCAGGGTGCCCTGACCAGGCCTGCGGTACCTGACATATACATCACTGTGACCCCAAATTGTGACCTGTTTTGCTAATTACACCACCATGTTAGTTAAGGGATAACAACTTATAATGGGCCAAAGAGAATAATATATAATGCCCCATTAGTATTTCAAGCAGAAGTATGTAGCAGGGAGATAAGGTCCATGATGCTCCAGGACCAGGTGACTTTTATTCACTGGTCAGCGTCCCTTGAAATAATAAAAAAAATGCCCCTTAACTTACCTTTTAATCGGCTTGTTCTCCTGTCCTCTTCTCTTCTCTTCTCCAATTCTGTGCTGCTGATTGTTCTTCTCGCGCAGGTGACTCCTCTGTGCTGCGCTCCGCAATGGATGTTGGATGATATCACGCCCGACATTCACTGCGAGCACCGCACGGAGGAGGAGACAAGGGAGGGAGCCGGAGTACCAACTGACATGACCGTGTGACCGCAATGTAAGTATTTTCTTTTTTTTTTTTGCAGGAATTTTTTTCCATTAACAGTGCTGCCCCCTTGCCACAACCAAAACTCCTTCTGGGCCACATTTACAGGCGTGCTGGGCCGCATGCGGCCCGCGGGCCACGGGTTGGACAACCCTGTGCTAGATTAAAGGTTGCACATATCTTGGCAAGGTGACTAATGGTAAGGCAAATACTTTATCACCATTTAATATTTATTAACGAGACACAAAGGCAGTTTGTAGTTTATTCACATATTCCACTTAGTATCCAATCTAAATTATCACTCTGTGTTGTATGTATCACTATATACTATTCACAAGCACACCATAGCAGATATCTTAGATATTAGGCTTAAAATCATATAAACAGTGCATATAATTTCCTTCCTTTCCTTTTGCAATACATTCAAATTTTAGTTCCCATGTTAAGAGCATTAGCTCAGCATTTCCATATAGCACAGTGATTTATAAATATCACAATCTAGCAATATATCCCAGATTCCTTATAAACAACATATAAATTTAGCAGATTTCTTGGAATCCTTACATAGAATACGTGTCCCACATATAGCTTGCTCCCAATATATATCTTCCTCCTACTATACTGTATATTGCAATCCATATATCATACGATCACATGTATACATCACAACTCCTTCAGTATGAATACAGCTGCTCAGTATAAAAACCCCTGCTCCTTTACAAACAATACTGTCCCAGCATATCTTCCACTTGTCTCAGTCAAAAGTGCACTGCTCCTAGTAAACACAGGATGGACATCTATATATTCCATTAAGATCTTTGTATCCCATTATTGTGTTCCAATTTTCCACATTCCTACTCTCAATATCCCATATTTCTGGTTTGCCATAGAGTGGAGAAGAAGATAAGCGAAGTGGGAGAATGGTGAAGTCAGAAAAAAGAAAAATACTTGCTTGTGATCAGGGATGATATCCAAGAAGAGACATGATAATAACAGAGTCTGGGCTTATAAAACATGTCCTCTTAGTGTCTTTAGTGTCCTGGTGTGTGCGGTGACATAATTGCTCACATGTGGATAAACTGTTGGCATGGTGTAATGACATCATTGCGCCTAATTGATGGAGCTGCACATACGCAGATGACGAATCGACACCTGTGCAGTATGGACATTGAACTAGAGAGTCCCTAGGCAGCAGGGGCCGGACCCATAAGAGGCTACCATGGGCTCAATCACTGGGCCACCTGCATTTTTTTTCCTTTAAAATGTTCCTAATAGGCTGCTGAGTCGCTGATAGGCAGACCCTGCTACAAATGATGATGTCATCACTGGGGGCATATTATAAGAGTATAAGAGTTGCATCTTCACAACAGCCATGAAGATGCAAATGTGCAGACATATCTTTGCTTTAAATAAAATGAGATGTTCAACTCTAAATGGGGCCCAAACTTTATAAGCTGTTAGAGCTGTCATTTTATAGGGTTTTACACTTTTCTTGAGTGTTATAGTCTTTTTTGTGTTTAATAAACATCCCTCTAATATTCTTCTGTATTTTTAAAAAAACGTTATAAAGTTTCTATGTAATTTTAATTGTAATTATTTTACAATCATGCCTTAGCAATGTATGATCACTTGATTACATCAAACAGTATTACTTATTTTGACAAGTGTTTCCTAACCTAGCTACATTCATTTCTTCACACCATTAAAGTGTTTGGAATAATGAATTCATGTGTTATGATATGATAGTTACCTGATGGTGATTATTGTGTTGCTTGGGAGAAGGACTTTCACCGCTGTCGATAAATCACACACCCTGCACTAGTTGTTCATCTATGCAGGCCAATGCTGTGTGCTACAGAGATATGAGGTCCAAAGACTCCATGGGTACACCACCTGTCCCCCTTGCATGTCTCCTAATCTCATGGATTTTTTCTTTAAGGTGTCGTTTAAAATTCTGCCAACTGTGTAAAATGTACAAATTTTAGAATGTTACTATTTGGTATTATATTCATGAACTCATATATATTTTATAGCTAAATTGTTTCCAGTGCTGCTATAGGTGTTCAATAATTAGAGACAGCTACACTGCCATAAATATTTTTGAACAAATAAAGAGGTCACAATTTTATTAACAAAATTGTTAGCTTTTGAACTTGTTTTATGATTGATTGTTACTTAGGAAGAGATGATAATATAAAATCACATGTTTTGGCCCAAATTTGTGTGTTGAACAATTTTGAAAGAAGGTGGTAATTTTCCTTATGTACAATCATGGCCAAAAGTTTTGAGAATGACACAAGTATTGGTTTTCACAAAGTTTCAGTGTTTTTAGACCTTTTTGTCAGATGTTGCTATGGTATACTGAAGTAGAATTACAATCATTTCATAAGTGTCAAAGGCTTTTATTGACAATTACATTGAGTTTTTGCAAAGAGTCAATATTTGCAGTTTTGATTCACCCTTCTTTTTGAAGACCTCTGCAATTTGCCCTGGCATGTTGTCAATCAACTTCTAAGCCACATACTGACTGATGCCCATTCTTGCCTACTCAATGCTGGGAGTTGGTTAGAATTTGTGGGTTTTTGTTTGTCCACCCGTCTCTTGCGGATTGACCACAAGTTCTCAATGGGATTAAGGTCTGGGGAGTTTCCTGGCCATGGACTCCAAAATTTCGATGTTTTGATCGCCGAGCCACTTAGTAATCACTTTTGCCTTATGGTAATGTGCTCCATCATGCTGGAAAAGGCATTGTTCATCACCAAACTGTTCTTGGACAGTTGGGAGAAGTTGCTCTTGGAGGTTGTTTTGGTACCATTCTTTATTCATGGCTGTGTTCTTAGGCAAAATTGTGAATGAGCCCACTCCCACCAGTGCAGAACTCGCTCAGGAATGGTAGCATGCAGGTGTTAGTGCATTTGCACGCACAGTGAGGCGAAGACTCTTAGAGGATGACCTGGTGTCAAGAAGGCCAGCAAAAAAGCCACTTCTCTCCAGGAAAAATATCAAGGACAGAATGATATTTTGCATATGTGTGTGTCTGTATATATTTATATATATATATATATATATATATATATATATATATATATATATATATGTATGTATGTATGTATAAATATAAATATATATATATATATTTACATATATATATTTCATGAATAATACACACAGAGGTATTTATAACTTACCTTTTTATGAGCAAAAATAAAAGTTCAAACATTTAGCAACTGTAAACTGAAGCAAAAATATATATTTTTTTAGTAGTTTCTACATATATTGTTATATGCATATCTATCTATCTATCTATCTATCTATCTATCTATCTATCTATCTATCTATCTATCTATGTATATATATATATATATATATATATATATATATATATATATATATGTATATAACAATATATGTAGAAACTATAAAAAAAATATACATTTTTGTTTCAGTTTACATTTGTTAAATGTTTGAATTTTTATTTTTGTTTATAAAACGGTAAGTTCTAGATATTTTTGTGTGTTTTATTCATGAAATGGAAATGTGTAATAATGAAACATCTTCGACAGTAAAGGATGTGATAAAGGGGTAATTTTTAGCATGGAATAATTGTGGTTAATGAGGTATTGCAGTGAAAGAGTTAATATTAGATAATTGTCAGGATACAGCAGTGCTTTAGGATTAATAAGGGCCATTAAGGAAATGCACTTAGGTGCATTCAGATGTGTAGTAAACATGCATGTAGGACAAAAAGGGCAATTGCTCCTAAAAGAAACGAAAAAAGAAACCTTTATGCAATTGTGCTTACGTCCGATTTAGGTCTCAGGTGACTGATTACCGTATTCACTTCAGAACGCATCTTCGGAAATATGCACATTTGAATATGGTTGCACGTATGCACAAGTTCCTGGCTCTTTTTAAAAACGCAAATGCAAGTTGTGTTCCAATTTGAATCAGGCCTAGAGTGGCCAAAGAGACTAGTTGTTACTGGATTTGAATAATATCTTGGGATGGCCGTTTTAGTCAATTAAGATTGAGACAAGACGTAGCTAAAATCTCTAATTTGATTGAAATAACGGAGAAAATATAGTTATTTGACTATGAGTCATACAGAGGTATATAAGTTGTAAAATCTTCCTTTTAAATTTAAGGACCTTCTAAATTTGAGGAAGCTGTTGAAATCCTTGAACTATTCAATGATTGACATTTGATAATAATATAGTCAGTAATGACAAAACATAAAGAATATATATACTGTATAAATATTAAAATGTTATTACTGTCTACTGTACATAAAATTTATTTTTTTTAGCGGTTCTGATTTGGAGAAAGCCCATACTTCCGTAATTTTATGATTCTGAGTCATGACTGGCATGACTTCGCACATCATTTCAGATCTCAAATGAATGCACAAAGTTATTTCCTGAAAAATATTGATGCAAAACTTGTAAAAATGTATATCTTCTATAGATATATCCCTCCCTCATTTTCTCATGTGCCATTTTAGAAAAGGCAGCATGTAGGGAGGTTATTTGCTGCAGTGCTCTGCTCTGAAAATAACATTCATGGTGAAAGAGGGACAGATAAAACTATAAAATAGTTGTGATTATTGTAAAGCAGTTCTGTAGAGGTAAGTCAGCTAGAATAGTTTGCTGATCAATTGGTTTTAATTTCAATCTGTCAGAGAGTTTAGATAAGGGTTGTCCAACCCACGGCCCGCGGGCCACATGCGGCCCAGCACGCCTGTAAATGTGGCCCAGAAGGAGTTTTGGTTGTGGAAAGGGGGCAGCACTGTTAATGGAAAAAAAAAATCCTGCAAAAAAAAGAAAAGAAAATACTTACCTTGCGGTCACACGGTCACGTCAGCTGGTACTCCGGCTCCCTCCCTTGTCTCCTCCTCCGTGCGGTGCTCACAGTGAATGTCAGGCGTGATGTCATCACGCCCAACATCCATTGCGGAGCGCAGCACAGAGGAGTCACCCGCGTGAGAAGAACAGTCAGCAGCACAGAATTGGAGAAAAGAAGAGAAGAGGACAGGGGATTTTTTTTATTATTTCAAGGGACGCTGACCAGTGAATAAAAGTCATCTTGTCCTGGAGCATCATGGACCTTATCTCCCTGCTACATACTTCTACTTGTAATACTAATGGGGCATTATATATTATTCTCTTGGCCCATTATAAGTTGTTATCCCTTAACTAACATAGTGGTGTAATTAGCAAAACAGGTCACAATTTGGGGTCACAGTGATGTATATGTCAGGTACCACAGGCCTGGTCAGGGCACCCTGATATACAATGCCTGGCTTAAATGCACTTTATTGATATTCCATTGAAACAATACAAAAAGTGATTATAGTATAATAACTAGAGAGAATTTTTTGAACAGGGCGATTGAAAGGGAAGTATAGGGGGATTTTAAAAAAATGGATGCGCAGACCCGGATCCAAGATGGCGGCGCCCAGCGGGAAGCGGAGCGCCGGAGCTAGGTGAGTCTGTCGGATGCGCTGCCTGCACCCGGCGCGTGATAGTACCCCCCCTTTAAAGACGGGCACCGCACGTCTACTGCCAGGTTTCAAGGGAAACTTCTTGTGGAATCTATCCAGCAGGTAGGGGGCGTGGATGTCGGAGGCACGAACCCAAGAGCGTTCTTCGGGACCGAAGCCCTTCCAATCAACCAGGTATTTTAGGCCGCCTTTACAACTTTTTGAGTCCAAGATTTGTTTGAGTTCGAACTCCTCCGCTTGATGGACTCCAGGAGTGGTGGAAGGAGCTACAGAAGTAAACCGATTAATCCTCAGAGGTTTTAATAACGACACACGGAAAGAGTTAACAATACGAAGAGATGCTGGTAATCGTAATTTAAAGCAGACTGGGTTAATGACTCCAGAGATGCTGTATGGGCCAATAAATCGCGGGGCCAATTTCATACAGGGAACTCTGAGACGTATGTTCTTGGTGGAGAGCCACACTCTATCACCAACTTTGAAGATGGGAAGAAATCTACGTTTCCTATCTGCGGCCAGTTTGTAGCGTGTAGAAGTTTTCTTAAGGCAAGACCTTACTTGTCTCCAAATGGTGAGGATTTTTTTTTATATAGAGAATTGGCTGCAGGCACCTGGGTGGGTGGGAGAGGTGAAAATTCAGGAAGGGACGGATGATGTCCATAGACCAACAAGAAAGGAGATTTAGAAGAGGACTCGTGGAAGGCATTGTTGTGGACAAATTCCGCCCAAGGTAGAAGATCAACCCAGTTATCCTGGTAGGCAGAAGAGAATATTCTGAGGTAAGTCTCCAAATCCTGGTTCACTCTTTCGGTCTGTCCATTGGATTGAGGATGATATCCAGATGATAAACTCAGTTTGATACCCAATAATTTGCAGAGGGACCTCCAGAACTTGGAAACTAATTGGACACCTCGATCGGACACTATGTTGAGCGGACAGCCATGTAGGCGGAATATCTCCCTGACAAAATGGGATGCCAGGACTGGAGAGGATGGAAGACCCGGAAGTGCCGTGAAATGTGCCATTTTAGAAAATCGATCTACTACAACCCATATAACAGTGCAATTTTTACTAGGTGGGAGATCGGTGATAAAATCCATACTTATATGGGTCCATGGTTCATGAGGTATGTGCAATGGAAGTAGTAAGCCCGCAGGCGACTGATGTGTGGATTTATTCTGAGAACAAACATTACAGGAGGAGACGAAGTCCCTTACGTCAGTATGAAGACTGGGCCACCAATAGTTCCTGGAGATCAATTCAATGGTCTTGCGGACGCCGCTATGTCCAGCGAAGATGGTGGAGTGATAATGTCTCAGCAGTTTGTGGCGAAGATTAGGGGAGACCAGGCTTCTCCCCGGTGGGGGTTTAGAGACTTTAAGCTGATTTGCTGAAACTAGACATTTTGGGTCCAGAATGGGATGAACAGGATCTTCCTCCGTGACTTCAAGAGTAGAAAATGCACGAGAAAGAGTGTCGGCCCTCTTATTCCTAATGCCAGGTTTGAAAGTAATGCGAAGTTCGAAGCGAGAAAAGAATAATGACCAGCGTGCTTGTCTGGGATTCAAGCATTGGGCGGTTTGGAGGTAAAGTAAGTTTTTGTGATCCGTGAAGATAGTCACTGGATGCAGTGCTCCCTCGAGGAGATATCGCCATTCCGCTAATGCTGCTTTGATTGCCAACAAATCCTTATCCCCTATGATGTAGTTCTTCTCAGCAGGGAGGAATTTTCTAGAGAAAAAGGCACACGGATGGAATTGGGCCAGGGGAGATTTCTGTGAAGGGACAGCCCCGATGCCCACATTGGAGGCATCAATCTCCAGAAAGAATGGGGATGAGACATCTGGTTGTTGGAGGACAGGTGCAGAGATAAAAGCTTTTTTCAAAAACTCAAAGGCCTCGACAGCAGCTGAAGGCCAGGACTTAGGGTTGGAACCTTTTCGAGTTAGAGCCACAATGGGTGCCACAATGGTGGAGTAACCCTGGATGAAGCGCCTGTAGTAGTTGGCGAAACCGAGGAATCGCTGAATAGGTTTCAGCCCAATGGGAAGAGGCCATTCTAAAATTGCTTTGACTTTGTCTGGGTCCATTTGTAGCCCGGATCCGGATACGATGTAGCCCAGGAATGGCATCTGAGGGAGCTCGAAGAGGCACTTCTCCAGTTTGCAAAAGAGTTGATGGTGTCATAATCTGGAAAGAACCTCCTTCACATGCCTATGGTGGGAGGTGAGGTCAGGAGAGAACACCAGAATATCGTCTAGGTACACCACGACACAGAGGTAAAGTAGATCTCTAAATATCTCATTGATAAAACTCTGAAAGACGGCAGGGGCGTTGCACAGACCAAAGGGCATTACAAGATATTCGTAATGCCCATCACGGGTATTAAAAGCCGTCTTCCATTCGTCTCCTGCCCTAATCCTAATGAGATTATATGCGCCCCGTAGGTCTAATTTAGTGAAGATCTTTGCTCCCTTGATGCGATCAAACAGTTCGGTGATGAGCGGAATGGGGTATCGGTTTTTGACCGTAATAGCATTTAACCCACGATAATCAATGCAAGGTCTTAACGATCCATCCTTTTTTTTAACAAAGAAAAACCCCGCTCCCGCCGGTGATGAGGAGGGTCTGATAAAGCCTCGGGATAGGTTTTCTTTAACATATTCTGACATGGAAGAGGTCTCGGGTATGGAGAGGGGATACACTCGACCCCGAGGAGGTATTTTACCCGACTGTAGTTCGATAGGACAGTCCCACGGGCGATGAGGCGGCAGATGCTCAGAGCGAACCTTGTCAAATACATCTAAAAAGGAATGATATTGCTTGGGCAAAACGGAGACTGTGGTATTAGGAGTAGTGGAAATGGAGCCAAGGGGTTGGACACGAGTCAAACATTCCCGGAAACAAATAGAACCCCAGGACAGAATCTGCGAGGTGGACCAGTCAAGTTGAGGGGAGTGCTGCTGGAGCCATGGTAGGCCCAGGATGACGGGAGTAGTTGTAGATGGTAGCACGTGGAAGGTAATGACTTCACGATGTAAGGCTCCTATTTGGAGGACGATGGGTTCAGTCCGGGTTTTCACAGTACCATTGGCTATACGGGAGCCGTGAATAGCCGTAATAGAGACCGGAATTTTCCAGCGGTACCGTTGGTATAGAAACCTGCGAAATTAAAGAGAAAGAGATAAAATTCCCGGCTGCTCCAGAATCCAACATAGCAGAAGTGTGAACGGGACCACACGGGCCGTGAAAGATAATAGGGAAGGAGCAGACATTATGGATACCGAAGGAGGGAGAGGTTTTAGAAAGCCCTAATCTGACCTCTCCGGAGCAGGTTAGGGTCTGGCATTTCCCGACCTCTTAGGACAGGCATTCAATAGATGATCTGGATCCGCATAATAAAGGCACAATTTATTCCTTAGTCTTCTATCACGTTCCTCTGGAGTTAATCGAGAGCACCCAATTTGCATGGGCTCTTCCATTGTCACCGGATGAGTAAAGCGAGGCGCGAGTCTGGCAGAACTGCCCTTGGAGAAATCCTTCTCTGAAGATCGTTCGTGGAAATGTAGATCCACGCGTTTACATAGTGAGATCATGGCATCTAATGTAGTGGGAAGATCTTGGGAGGCCAACGCATCCTTGATTTTGTCAGATAGGCCCTGCAAGAAAGTCGCTACCAACGCTTCGTTGTTCCAACGTAATTCTGACGACAAAGTTTGAAACTGAATAACATACTGAGCCACTGAGCGGGAACCTTGACGCAGGCGGAGAATGCTAGATGCTGCTGAGGTGACTCTTCCTGGTTCGTCAAATATTCTGCGAAAAGCAGTAATGAAGGCAGCACTGTCGGCCAGGATTGGGTCATCCAGCTCCCAGAGGGGTGAGGCCCAGGCTAAGGCTTGACCGGAAAGTAAGGATATCAGGTATGCCACTTTAGAGCGCTGGGTTGGGAAATTCTGTGGTTGAAGTTCAAATTGTATTGAACACTGGTTCAAGAAACCTCGGCAAGTTGCAGGATCTCCATCGAATTTGGAAGGAGTTGGAATCCGAAGAGTTGAAGTGGAAGCAGCTGCAGGAACAGGTGCCGGCGGACTAGCTGCTTGAACAGGAGGTGATACTTGTAGTGAGTCAAAACGAGCCACAAGACTCTGGAAGCCTTGTAATAGCTGTTGTTGCATCGCATCTTGTTGCTCTACCCGGTTGAGCAAGTGCTGAAGCATGTCCTTAGCAGAGGGTTCCACGTTAGGTTCCGTCATATTAATGACAACGTTTATGGCCTGTTCTTACTGTCACGGTTCTACGAGGAAACTCGGCAGATGTAGCGAACCCAAGAGATTTGCACAGTTTGGCACTACTCCAACAGGGCGCGGAGTGTAACGAGGAGACGGTGTTCACCAGGAACCGCCGCAAAGCGGTATGGGCTTAGCCGCGTCTACCTCGCAGGTCGCGGTCCCTACTAGAGCACTGTACGGAAGTCCCTGGGAAGACTACAGGCAGTAGTACCGTAGGAAGGGCGGTCAATACAATAAGTGATGGTAATGAAGATGATGCAGATCGGTGTAACTCTGCAGACCACTATGTGGTGTAAAGTTCAGGAGAATGAGCGTCAGCTCTGAAGACAAATGTAGAGGAGATGTCCGGAGATGAGCGTCAGCTCTGCAGACCACTATGTGGCGGAGAGTACAATAGAGTGAGCGTCAGCTCTGCAGACCACTATGTGGCGGAGAGTTCAGTAGAGTGAGCATCAGCTCTGCAGACCACTATGTGGTGTAAAGTTCAGGAGAATGAGCGACCCGGCGCGTGTTACATGTTCAAACAATTTACCACTGTCCGGTTGGACCCATATGAAATCCACGCCAGTTCTCCAGATTCAGTTTAAAGATGTTTTTCCTTCTGCTTTCTGTTTGCAATTGAGTAACTGTGAGAATGAACATGTGTTTCTCCAATTCACCCCCTGATGGTGGGTTGTCTCTGTATCATTGCCTTGGTATCCTTTTAAGATGTTAATTAACTTGACCACTGAGAAACAAAGCCAAGATCATATAGATTATATTTCAAAGCCAAAGAAACTGGTTTTGCTAAACAGAATTCTAATGAAAAGGGGGTCTCTCTCTTCATCAACTTGTCATTCAATGACATCTATATTAAAAAAGAATGCTTGTGTGTGAGTGTCAATGCAGCTGAAGACCCCAAAAAGGCTATATATTCGAATTTTTGCCATTATTCAATACTTGTCAATTAAGTGACATCTATGTTAAATAAAAAGGGTGTTTGCATATGAGGGTTATTTGGGGCATTTTTGACATTCAGCAGCCACATGTAAAACATTACAGCAGCTCCAAAAAATGTCATCTGCCATGTCACCAACTGAAGCAATCCCATTATATAAATTAAACAACAAACCAAATTTAGTGTAAGGTGCAAAAGATAAAAATGTTACTCACACATAATTCGGAATGTTAGATAGTATGCATGATGAAGAGTGAAGAGGCAGTAACAATCAGATGTCATTAGATGGACAGAGGCATCAGTAGATATGTAGACAAGTAGATACCCATTTGTAAAGCACTATGTAATTTGATGTTGCTATATAAATAAATGATGATGATAGACGAAGGTGGTCTGCACCCATAATACAAAACCTGACTTTTACAAGGCATCTATCATAGACAGTGAAGCTACAGTAACAGCCAGAGGTCTCTAAGAGACCTCTAGTCTGTTACTGAATAGAGTTAGACATTTATAAACGTACATAGATGAAGTTGGCCTGCAACCATACTAAAAACTTCAAAGACTAGCACTATTCACTTATTGATGGGCAGAACATTCTGTAGCGGTGGTAATCATGTTAACGGGGACGAGAACCCCAACACAATATACACCTCCACAAAAATTTCGATAGCTGAAAAAAAGGAAAACTATTTAAACAGACTTACCTTAAAGCCAAGGATCCAGCTCTCCGACGGCAGCGCCTGCAGACAACCAGTCATTCCGATGAGTCAGCTGTCTGGCACTTCACTTGGACGTCAGTGCGCTGTTCATTCCTGTTAATTTAAAGTGGCAATGTTTGGACCCCGCCGGCTTACTGTTTAAACAGTTAGCCTACGGGGTCCAAACATTTATAGTTGCTCCTGATTGCAAACACATGTTCCAGCTTGCATACATGAAAGTTATCACTAGTGATCGGGCACTTACACTTACGCGTAACGTTGAGAAGTCCAAAGTTGAATTGGGCCTTGCTGCATGGGCTCGAGCTTGGCACACCCCTACTATACATTGACTACGTGAATATGCCCAGTTCCCTCCCCATTACACCCATGAAATCATAGGGTATAGTAAGGGTCCCTTGCGCTCAAAGATGAATTGGATGTTGCTGCGTTCACTGGTGTATGGCCCGGTTCAGCATGCACAGTGCGATTTTATACAAAATATGGCACGCATCGATATTTGTTTTACTTAATAATTCAGGCCCTTAATGTTGATCCCCAGCTGCCTAACTGACAACATTCCTTTGAGGGATAAGTTCCTATAAAAAAATAAGTTGAAGCTTAAACAATCAGTCAAGTTTTGTTTCCTATACCAAATTTAGATCACAGCTACTCGTCAAAAAAATGTCCATGCTTGTCCCTATCTACAATCCGTAAAAGGCCAAACAGCTGGACATTGCTCCATTTACACTTCTCCAGATCATCCTTCTTCTATAGAGCCATAGTCAACTAAAAGGTGAGTTCTGGAATTGCACATGTGCTCCACAGAACAAAAATACATTGCACTCCTAAATCTTCTGCTCAACCCACACCTATTCTTTCTTAGCAAGGTTCATTTATAAGTCTATTGCTTTAGCATGGTGTCCTAAACTTATGAAAGGTGAAGCAACATCTGTAATAGGTACTCAGAGGGACAAATATACTGACCCCTGCCCCAATCAACTAGTATAATAGATTTACTGCTCATTTAATTTAAGCTAATGTAAGAGGTTTAGTTTGATCAAAACTATAAATAACATGATTATGTTTTAATTCTAAACACATTAATGTTGTTTTCCACCACCAGCAGAACTAGGTAACAATTATTTTCAATTGGAATTAAGAAAAAGCATAGCTCCTATAAATTTTTTTTTTTTTTTTACCATCCAGTGAAACTGTTTTGCACAATGCAGCAACACTGTGGCAATGTATTGGGAGTTGCATCCATTGAAAGAGAACTATAGTTATTCAAATGCAAATTAAGACAATCAGTGTAACAATGCTTGTTCTTGGAACATTATAATGAAGAAATAGCAGAGATACTTTTTAAAAGTTGATACTTGTTTCAATCAATAAAGCACATACTAATGCTTCTATTATTTATCAGTTAGGTCAATCATCATCATCATTTATTTATATAGCGCCAGCAAATTCCATAGCGCTTTACAATTGGGCAATAGTTTATTATATATTTGAAGCTTGAATAAAAAAGCATAAGGCCAAATTCACTTAAATAGTGATAAATTTGTTTCTGAATTACATTGTTTTTAAAATTTATATCCAACTTCAAAACAACGCAGTACAATTTTGTAACTCATAATCTAGGGAAAACAAATTTAACATTAGAAAAAAAAACTGGAATTAATTGTGTGAAGTTTGCATTGTAACACCATATTTACAAATTTTGGAGTTAAATCTGATGGTAAGTTTATATCACATTGTATTTTATAATGTAGGTGAAAGTAAAGTCCAGTCATGTTACGGGAAGATTAAAAATAGACAATTTTTTTTACTTTAACTCTAATGTAATTGGGCATTGGATATGAACACAGATCTGCCAAATTGGAGTAAGATTTTGCAACTTAAGTTGATCATCCACTACGACCAAATACACAAATGTAATAGTTGTGGAAAAAATTGTAAAATAGAAGCACACACTTTTTTTTAAATTGTTTTTAAGATCTTCAGCCAGACATCAACACTTTTAAATTCTACAGATTAAGCAGTGTTTTAGAATTCAAACCTTTTAACTTTGGCCTATGATGTATTGGTTGCCGAGTGCTTGTCTGCCTCCGATGTCTGCCTCCTGAAAAGAAAAAACAGAAGAATCAGATGGTGTTAAAACCCACTGATAGGTGAAAGTTAGCTAGAGGGTTGCAAATGATTTGCAAAGTAGACCAAACAGATCTAATAAATATTATTATAAAAAAATTAACACATCCTTTAAAAGTGTAAGAAATCCCTGGCTGCATGGTTACATATGTCACAGAGCAGCTGGGGGACTGGACAGCATCATCGCCTATTTATTTGAAGAAAAGCATCTTAAATTCACATTCAGAAAGTAATTTTTAAGAGAGAATAATTACAAAAGTCGCTTTAAAATTGGCAGGGGCTAAAACATGTTTTTACTTATTTTTGGAGCCACCAAAAGTTGCAAATGTTATTATTATTATTTTATTCTTGTTGATATGTAAGTGCTCTGCAACAGTGTAGAAAACAGGGCATTAGGATTGCAAATTGGGAGATTGCGATAGTTGTGAGATTGTGAGCAGAGTAGGTGGAAGTAGAACAAGCTATAATATAGAGATGTGTTTTCAGAGTATTTAAAGTTTTGAACGCTGGGAAAGAGTCTGATCAGGTGTTATAGGGAACGCTATAAGGGAAGCAGCTCGACAGCTATCATCAATGAAAATTTGTCTATAAACAATAATTTTAAGAACAATTTTCTAGACATATTTAATTCTGTTTTTGTAAATTTGTAGTATCCACTGCTTACTGCTCTGTTGCTATTAATATCACACTATTTGAATTTTATAGTATTAAAAGAAAAACTTATACATATATCTGCTGCCATATTTTTTTAATTGCCTACCTTATATAATAACATGCAAAAGTAATGATAAAGTATGTTCTTAAGTCTCATGTCAGTGAAGCTTACATATATGGTATGTACTTGATGCTTACAGATCAACAATGCAATAGCTGAAACAATTAACTAAATATTTAACATGTTATGTTATACCTTTTATAGCTTTTCATCATTGTCTGTATCTAGTTACTAATCTGATCACACTGATTCCCCTGTGCTTAAATTATAAAAATATAAGCTCTGTCCCTTAGCTATGATAAGTTGTTTCTGCGTTGGGACACACAATAATCACCATCCAATTAACTAAAAACTGTTTTTAACTCTACAAAACAAGTTATACTCCGTTTAAATAGTTATCGTAGAAATATATTGTGTTTTATTGTAAAATGCATGTACATGCAGTGAAGTGGTGAGGTCCTTCTAGTGACTAATGTTAATAGGACACTAACGACAAAATGTTTCTCTTTCTTTGTTTCTCTTTCTCTGTGTAGTGAGTAGGTAAGTCAGGGGCCTATTTATTAACAAGCGGTGATAACCATGATTTTTTTATCACCACATATCGCAGCGATAATAAAGTATGTTATTACCGCAATTTATGGATAAAATCTGGATGAGTCACCTAAACAATACTGAACGAACTCGGCAAGATTGTTAACTTACAGTAGAGATGGGCGGGTCTGGTTCTCCGAGAACCGAACCCACCCGAACTTTGGGTATCCGAGTACCGAGCTGAGCAGCTCGGTACTCTCCCGCCCATTCCGAATCCAAATCGAGGCCGAACGTCATTGTGACGTTGTCGGATCTCGGGGCTCGGTTCTCGCGATACTTCAACTTTATAAATACACGCCTCCACAGCAATCCATCGCCATTTGACAGAGGGAGAGAGCAGGGTGTAGTCATAGGCTAATTAGAGCAGGGACAGAGAATACAATATTGTTCTTGCAATTGCTCTAACCAAAATCGCTAGTGCAGAGAGGAGGATAGAGGTTTATTTATTATTTTTTCTTCATATTTGGCACTCCCCAGCGCTTTTGGGGTGTCCTCCCTAATTGTGCATTAATATTTCTGGCTGTCAAAAGTCATATCTGTCAGTAGTATCTACTAAATCATTTTTAGCACTCCTCAGTGCTTTTGGGGTGTCCTCCCTAATTGTGCATTAATATTTCTGGCTGTCAAAAGTCATATCTGTCAGCAGTATCTACTAAATAATTTTTAGCACTCCTCAGTGCTTTTGGGGTGTCCTCCCTAATTGTGCATTAATATTTCTGGCTGTCAAAAGTCATATCTGTCAGCAGTATCTACCAAATAATTTTTAGCACTCCTCAGTGCTTTTGGGGTGTCCTCCCTAATTGTGCATTAATATTTCTGGCTGTCAAAAGTCATTTCTGTCAGCAGTATCTACTAAATAATTTTTAGCACACCTCAGTGCTTTTGGGGTGTCCTCCCTAATTGTGCATTAATATTT
Source organism: Mixophyes fleayi (assembly GCF_038048845.1). Taxonomy (NCBI): domain Eukaryota; kingdom Metazoa; phylum Chordata; class Amphibia; order Anura; family Limnodynastidae; genus Mixophyes; species Mixophyes fleayi. Next base: position 195,959,072 of record NC_134402.1, on the reverse strand, counting down.
CTGGCTGTCAAAAGTCATATCTGTCAGCAGTATCTACTAAATAATTTTTAGCACTCCTCAGTGCTTTTGGGGTGTCCTCCCTAATTGTGCATTAATATTTCTGGCTGTCAAAAGTCATTTCTGTCAGCAGTATCTACTAAATAATTTTTAGCACACCTCAGTGCTTTTGGGGTGTCCTCCCTAATTGTGCATTAATATTTCTGGCTGTCAAAAGTCATATCTGTCAGCAGTATCTACTAAATAATTTTTAGCACTCCTCAGTGCTTTTGGGGTGTCCTCCCTAATTGTGCATTAATATTTCTGGCTGTCAAAAGTCATATCTGTCAGCAGTATCTACTAAATAATTTTTAGCACTCCTCAGTGCTTTTGGGGTGTCCTCCCTAATTGTGCATTAATATTTCTGGCTGTCAAAAGTCATAACTGTCAGCAGAATCTACTAAATCATTTTTAGCACTCCCCAGTGGTTTGCGCTCAGAATGGATTCAAAGCAGTCCACATATGATCTGAATGAGCAACCAGGTTCTTTCACCAGTCCTGATGTTAGTGTTCCCAGTACGTCATCTGGCCAAGGCGATGTCAAACAACAGAGTGTTTTCAAATTAGTGCAAAAAACAAAAACCCAAAAATTTTTTACTGTATTGAAGCGAAAAAGAAGTGTAACTGAGCAAAAGTTAAGTGACGATAAAAAAAAAATTGCAAGCATGCCATTCTACACACGCAGTGGCAAAGAGAGAATGAGGCCTTCACCTTTGGCTATTAGTGGCAGATCCCAAAAAGTTACCCAGCCTACAATTGGTGCACAACTACTGTTACGCGTCAAAGCCGAGCTGCAAGATAACAGTGAGGCATTACAGGAGAATATTTGCTCTGATTCACAAATGACAACAATCCCTGTGGAGAGTCCATCCAACAGTCGGATGTCTAATCGTGAGCATTCTGCTGATGTGTGCCTTAATAGCCCGAGTGTAGCCGGTGATACCCAAATTGAGGATGCCACTTTGGAATTAGAAGAGGATGAGGGGGAGATTTGTGTAGGCGACGAGGGCGCTAATGAGGATGTTGATGAGGATGAGGTTGTTTGTGTAAGTCCTGCACCAGTGGCAGCAGTTCTGGCACGTGACAAGAAAAAGGCCATTGTCATGCCTGGGCATAAAACAAAAAAATCCACTTCTTATGTGTGGAATTATTTCTACCCAAATCCAGACAACAATTGTATAGCCATTTGTAGTGTATGTGAAGCCACAGTCAGTCGAGGGAGGGACCTTAACCATCTTGGAACCTCGTCTATGTTACGCCATTTAACGAGAGTTCATGGCAAAGTGTTGGGAAAAGCTGAAAGTTCTTCCCAAAAGAATACAAGCACTCCCTCATCAGCTAAGACCCTCCGCTCACCGACATACCGACGGCTACAAAATACACCCACCACACCATCCTCATCAATATCCTCAGTAGCGCTCGGAGTTAGCCCGGCATCCCACTTAAGGCTGGATGACTCCGGCACTATTATTGATTCCTCTGAAGAAAGCGTTAGTCCTGCTGCTGCTGTTGCTGCTGCTGGGGGTGAATCGTCATCCCAGAGGCAGGTTAATAAAATGAGCAGTCCTACATTTCAGCAATTAACTGTGAAACAATCATTTGCAAGGGGAAGCAAATATGACAGCAGTCACCCAGTCGCCAAGCGAATCACAGACGCCATGGCTGCAATGTTAGTGTTAGATCTGCGTCCAATCTCCACAATAAACGCAGCTGGTTTTTCACAGTTAATTGAGGTTTTGTGTCCGCGTTACAGAATTCCATCGCGACACCATTTCTCCCGTAAAGCTATTCCACAACTATACCAAAAAGTGTGTAAAAATGTAGAGATTGCGCTGAAAAATGCCATTCTGCCCACTGTTCACTTAACCACAGATATGTGGACAAGTGGAAGTGGCCAAACCAAAGACTATATGACTGTGACAGCCCACTGGGTTGGTCATTCACCTTCACCAGCAGGAACAGCAGCAGCATGTACACCACTACGTAACATTTGTCACAGGCAGGCCACTCTTTGTATCACCGGCTTCACTAACAGGCATACGGCTGACAATTTGTTACGCAAACTGAGAGATGTGATTGATGCATGGCTTATACCACTCGGACTCTCCCCAGGGTATGTCATTTCAGATAACGCCAACAATATAGTGCGAGCATTACAGCTGGGTGATTTCCAACATATTCCCTGTTTTGCTCACACCATCAACTTGGTGGTGCAGAGCTTCCTACGAAATAACCGTGAAGTGCAGGAGATGCTTTTGGTGGCCCGTAAAATTTCAGGCCATTTCAGGCATTCAGCCACAGCATGTAGGAGATTACAGCAGCTCCAAGAGCAGTTTAACTTGCCCTGCCACCAACTTAAGCAAGAGGTGGTAACTCGGTGGAATTCCACCCTGTACATGCTTCAGAGGATGGAGGAACAGCGCAAAGCCATCCAAGCATATTGCACAAGTCATGACATTGGGAAAGGAGGGGGGATGTATTTCACTCTTGCACAGTGGGGAATCCTTTCAGTGCTGTGCAAGGTGCTGAAACCATTTGAAGTTGTGACATGTGAGGTCAGTGCAGACTCTGCTAGTTTGAGCCAAGTCATTCCTTTAATTAGACTATTGGAAAAGCAGCTTGAGAAAATGAAGGAGGAGCTGAAAGCAAGCAATTCAGCAAAGTATGTTGGCCTTGTCGATCAAGTACTTAATTCGCTTCACAATGATCCTTGAGTTATTAAGATCTTGAACTCGGATCAGTACGTTTTGGCCACTGTGCTTGATCCAAGGTTTAAAACCTACATTGAGTCTTTACTTGTAAATGAGCGAGATGTGAACTTTTGCAAGGAGCTATTGCTCAGCAAGTTGGCCGCTGAACTGGGCCTCGGCTTGACGACGTGTCCTCCTTCACTTTCTCAAGCTGTTGCTCGTAAAAAATTAAATTTCCAAAAAAGAAGCAGGGAAGACACAGGGGGCAGACCAGAACAGTTTAACATCTGGGCTGGTTTGAAGGATTTTTCAAAAAAATGTGTCACTTTGCCCATAACTCCATCCAATATGAGTATTAACATGCAAAGGATGGTGGAGGATTACTTTCAAGAGGTAGTTGATATGGAAATGTCAGACAGTCCCTTTCCTTACTGGGAAGAAAAGCAGGCCATTTGGAAACCCATGTACAAACTTGCTTTGCAATACCTAAGCTGCCCACCCTCCAGTGTGTACTCTGAACGAGTGTTCAGCACAGCAGGGAACTTAGTCAGTGATCGCCGTAGAAGGTTACTTCCCAAAAATGTGGAGAAAATGATGTTTATAAAAATGAACTACATCTTCCACGAGGAAGGCCTTCACCATCCAAGACATCCAAGCACTGACTGTTCTCTAATGGCGGATTCAAGCGGCGATGAATTGATAGTCTGTGATGATGACGTACACACTGATGAGGGTGAGGATTAAGCTGAAGATGATGCCAATAACATCTTTTTAAAACTTTCTATGTAAGTGTAGGGTGCAATCTACCCCCAAAGAGGAAAGGGACTTGTGGCATTTCCATATCACATACCATCTTGAAAGGCTGCTGTTAGGGCAATTTATCCTTAAGGGTAGGGTGTCATAGACAGAGTGACCCTAAACTGGCTTTGTCCATTTTTCATAATATTGTACAGTCTATAGTGGCTGAATTTTTGGGTATTTTATACAAGTGGAGGGGGGCCTAGAGAGACAGAAACCAAACTGGCTTTTTCCATGTCAATTAATATTGTACAGTCTATAATGGCTGAATTTTTTGGTATTTTATACAAGTGGAGGGGGGCCTAGAGAGACAGAGTGACCCCAAACTGTCTTTCTCCATGTCAATTAATATTGTACAGTCTATAATGGCTGAATTTTTTAGTATTTTATACAAGTGGAGGGGGGCCTAGAGAGACAGAAACCAAACTGGCTTTCTCCATGTCAATTAATATTGTACAGTCTATAATGGCTGAATTTTTTGGTATTTTATACAAGTGGAGGGGGGCCTTGAGAGACAGAAACCAAACTGGCTTTTTCCATTTCTTTACATATTTAACTATAAGTGTAGGGTGTAATATACATTCAAAGACGATGGCTGCTTTGCCAATATGCATAGATGGAGAGGAAGACAATCTGTTTTGTGTGTAGAATAGGCCTACCAACGAAGAATTAAACTGTTTTTTTGGATGATTTATTACCTCAACAATTAGATTACTTGTCTCTAAAACAGTTGGAGCACTAAATTGGGTTAATTTAGGCCCAAAAACATGGATTTTCCAAAAAAATAGCAAAACAAAACCAAACAAAACCAAAACCAAAACCAAAACACGCAATGGCGGTTTTGCAAAACCAAAACCAAAACCAAAACACGACGGTAATCCAGATCCAAAACCGAATCCAAAACCAAAACACGGGGGTCAGTGACCATCTCTAACTTACAGCTTTGTTGGGCCAGTCTCAAGGGATTTGTGCATGCTAGTTCACACATGTGCAGTGGAAGTGATAGCCTAGACTTGGATTTTCAGTTCCACTCATAAAAAATAACAATAATTTGTTAAAAAAAATAGCTAAAAATGTGAAAAAAAATAATTTAAATATATTGTCCATTGAAAAAATGCTCTATTCTGCCATAGCGACAACAAAATAAGTATTGCAGCGCTACATGTACCGCCACAATGCTTGTTAAATAGGCTTCCCCATGCTGTGCTATAGCAGTAGTATAGACAGTGACCCCCTTGATGTATAAGGCAAAGCAAGATCATCATAGAGCTTTTAACGCTATTATAAATTATTATGATATATATTATATGATATATATTATAAATATGCCCTTGAATATGAAAATGTGTTTTTATGTTCTATCTTTGGATCAAGACATTTCGATGGGAGAAAGCGGACTGTCTGCAAATTATCCACAATAAACATTGATATGTAAGTATTAAAAACGCGTTGGTAAGTTGTAAAAAGGGGACCCTTTACCATGGAAAAGCTGACTGTGAATTAAAGGCCTCTATGACCCGGGAATCATCATTTCCTATAAACTTTGTTTCAGACATAGTTATATGGTTTTAATAAATGTTTTTTCATTTTGTTCAGACTCTCTTTTTGCTGTTTAACTTACATATCCCTGTTTATGGTGGATGATTTCATCTTACTCTAGCAATATTTCACTATGTGATACTTTATATTCATTTTCATACACTATTCATTTGGAGTAACGTGAAACAGTAAGAACTTCCTTTATCAACTGAGGATGCTTATATAATTATCACCACTAAGAGATCCAGGAATATTCATCACAACCAAGTTTGTGAAATATCTGAATTTTATTCACACGTGAGTGCAATATCATAATATTTCTGATTGTTATTTATATCATAGAACTTCACTTGCTTGTTTTTTTTTGAGATTTCACATTTCTGTGGATCGCTTGGAGTAAAAACTGTTGGGAATAGCTTTTCAAGTTCCTCATTATATATTTTGACATTATATTGAAGGACTGGCACTTTGTATTATTATGATATTGGGTGTACATGGTTCATGCACTTCATACATGTATAGTGGTCAGCATCATTACTAGGACCCTTTTTTTTATTGTTACCTCGATTTATCAGGCTGGAAAGGTTTATAAGACCATTTCCAAACAATCTGTAGTCTACAGTCTAAAGTGAGAAATATTATTTATAAATGGAGTGACATGCCTCCTCTTACTTTTTAATATAAAATTATATTTTTCAATTCCTTTGTGTTGCTTCTGTACTTTTGAATGTCAAACTCACAGCACCAGGAGGATATAAGTTATAAGTCCAAAGCTTAGAGACTTTTAAGACTAATGTTGTCTCTTCTGCTAGGTCATCTATATAGCTTTCAATCAGTTTGTTAGGGCTGACAGTAAATATAAACTTGTAGAACAGGCAGGACAGGTCTTCACCTATAGCAGCCGCCTTTCTCGTAGAGCTGTATGCGTTCACAGGTATTCAGATGCCCCCAGGTCTTTAACTCGGAGTAGTACAAGTTTATAATATTACTGCAGGGCAGGCGAGGGCCTGAGGGTAGAAGGTAGTGGAGTCCAGAAACAGGCCGAGGTCAGAGGGGCAACAACAGGCAGCAGAGCGAAGTCCAGGCAAGGGTCAGAGCCAGCAGAAAGCAACGTATCTGGAAATCAGACAGAGGTCAGGGTCACAGGCAATCCAACAAAGTCCAGTAAGCAAGCTAGGGGTCATACACAAGAATCAATCCAAAATAGCAAAGGAGCAGGTCAGCAACTAGAGACAGGAAGCTATAACCGGCAGTGAGGCTCAGTCCTCACTGTCTTAAATAGTGATGTGGCCCAATGAACATGCAGAGTGCACAACTGAACCCTCAGCACAGGTGGCTAACCCATTCCCCAATCAGCCATAGGAGGCTGAACTCACACACACCTATGTGGAGGCACCCGGTTATTAGACAGCTGGCCGGGCGCGGCGGCACGGAGAACAAAGCATCTCGGTTGTTGCCTAGGCAACCGGGACGAAGAAAGAGGAAGTGGAAGTGATGCCAGAGGGAGGAAGAAACGAGCCAGCGGCTCGTGACACAGTTATCCCATGCAAGTCCATGCAGACATGGATCTAATATTAAGTGATATTTTCGCTAATAGATACAGTATGTTTTGGTCTTTTTACTGAATTAGTTACAAAAATAAGATGACCCTAAGATAAAGGTCTCCTCTGGTTAAAAAATCTAGTTGAAAAATAATTGAAAAGCAACAGTGAAGAAAAACATCTCCCTGTTATGCCAAAGTCTCTGAGATCCCAGTACTGAAGAGAATAAGACAAATAAGGTAATTATCTGGGATTATTATGAATTCTATTAAAATAAAAGTGTTCATGAGATAATGTATGGAAAAGTATTGTTTCTCTAGCTAAAGGATGAAAAATAAAGAACTCGAATTGAAGAAGGTAATTATGGGATGGATGCTTTTAGTTTTAAATCTACCTGAATCTCTTGTAATCCTCACAAAATACTCTGGCTGTCAAACTCCAGCTGTTGCAAAAGCCATGCAGCTGCAAAAGTTCTACAGGAAATCTAAATTTACTTAAAAATTATTAAAACCTTTATCTGTCTTATATCCCATCTACCTGGTGTGTTGGAGTGAACTACGAGGTGGCTCACCTTCCATCCAGATGGCTGTGTTGGGCCCTACTGGGATGCAAGTAGACTCCCCTCTCACCATCAGTAGCCCCCCCCCCTGCATACAGGAATTTATCTCAGTGGCCACTGCCACAATCTCGTTGTAGAATAGGAGGCAAGAATTGGGTCTGCTGTCTGAGAGGTTTCCCCTGGAGAACCTGAGTGAGGGTCAAGAGCCTCTGGACACCATCACTGGATCAGCGCTTGCAATTATAGGCATAGCCAGCAAATCAGATAGCATTATTAAGGTTTCTAATGAAATGAGCTTTCACTTCTAGCACTGCACCGGTAATAGGCCAGCGGAATTAGTGGCGCTATATACATAGATAATGATGAAGATGCAGCAGCTAGATTGGAAAGATATGACTGCTTCCCATCTGCCAACAATTCCAGCACATCTTCAGTGCCCTCATGGTTACCCTCCAACCCAACAGAATCAGAGATTCCAGCATCAGAGGAAACCCTATCTCTTCAACAAGTCCTTCAGGCAACTACTGGCTCTGAGGGAAAGGGTAACAGACAGTAGGGGTGGTTCAGGCAGTCTTGTTAACAAATAGGATCTCTTCTGTTTGTCTGATCTTTCATCTGTGCATTATTGCTGCAGTTCACCGATTCAGCTGGTTCCTAGGTAAATAGCAATTAGCTTCACTTCAGCTCCCAATCTGGCAGCATCAGCTGTGCCATTACTTACCACACACATGCAGCTAATTACAGTTTCTGATTGGTGCTGCTGCCTTTATATACTGGCAGCTTACCAATGCTTGTGACCTAGTGTGCATTATATATCCTTACCTGTCAGGATATAACACTGTTATCACTGTTTAACCTGGATTGTTAAAGGATTCTGCTGTCTTTTCTACTCCTGACTGATGGCTTGTTAATGGGATCTTCATATATATCTCTACCTGCCCTGACCTCTGGCTTGCTTAAAATGATTCTACTGTCCTCTCCTACTCTAGGCATTGGCCTGTTTATTGCTCTGCATTTACTAGTCTATCTGACTCTGAGCCCTGCTGCCAACATCCTGGTTATACACTACCTCTTACAATGAGCTGTGTACTCCACCAGGCAAGTGCTACATTACCCTGAATTAACACCTAGCTGTCTGGCTCTGAGATCTGCTGTTAACATCCTGGTCTCTCACTATCTTCTATCGTGTTTTGTCCACGACAACGGGCAAGTACCAGATCAACAACTACTACACATGGAGGCTACTCAACAACCTCATGCTCAAATTCTGGTTACTCAAATACAGGTCTTGATACAGGTAGTCCAGGTAGTCCAGTTAGAAAGTCTGAATGACTTTCTAACTGATTCACCTGTATACTCTGTGTATCATATGATTACCCTCTATCTATATCCACGTGGTTGATTGATATTCTGGCTTGTGGTACACCATTCTGTATTAGCTTTTAAATACAGTATTATACTATGTGGCGCCCCCTCCCATTTGTTTTGTTGTAGATTTATTCCAGTGCACCATCTGGCTTTGTGGGAATTGAACATAGGACTATTACTTGTCTATACGGACATCATTTGAACTTTTGTGTCTCTTCAGAGTTACGCACTGTTATCTATTTTTTGGTATTTTATATATATTTAAATATATATATATATATATATATATATATATATATATATATATATATATATTGTAACAAAGGGAGGCATTTTTCTGACAAGATGCAGATAAAGTATACAAACAGAATAAAACATTGGCACAGTTATGCACCTAGGTGGAGATTAAACCAGGTAAAAACATATGTGTAGTTTGGAGTGTGTTAACTTACATGATTTAAAAGCTGCTTCCTCTCAGCAAACAGACAGGGTGTGTCTTAGTCTAAACAGAGCCAGGGATGGGCGTTTCCTTTTAAAGGGAAGGTGGGTGTGTCACCTGCCCATCAAGCTAGGCCTGTGGGAGGAGTGTCAGGTATAAAACCCTGCTTGTTTCATTATTCAGGGAGATCAATGCTGGGCTAGCTGGCTGATCTGGACAGAGAGCTGGACTATGTATAGTAAGCGTATAGGGTCTCCATAATTGCTGTGCAAGTATACGGTATCATACTATTATTACCATCCTGACAATAAAGAACCATAAAAAGGAAGAAGTTGTTCGCGTGTGCTTCACCAGTAGCGGGCTCTTGCCACAAGTGGTGTCAGGAGTGGGATACTCCGGGAAGCAAGTTTTCACTTCCCAACCCGCGCAGACGTCAACATGGAGGAAGTACTGAGAACCCTCGTGAATGTGGCCGCTGCGCAGCAACAGCAGCAAGCTCAGATGCTACAAGTCGCCGAGGCACAGGTGGAAAACACAAGGCTCTTAAGAGAAGAGTTAAGCCAGGTGAAACATGACAGAAATGAACCCCCTGGTCCTGTACTCCTGAAAATGTCACCAGGTGATGACATAGAAGCGTATCTGGTGTCCTTTGAGAGACTTGCAAAAAGGGCAAAATGGCCTCCTAAAGATTGGGCTGAGAGACTGGTGCCATACCTGACTGGTGAAGCTCAGCGAGCTTATATGGATCTAGATGAGGAACGGGCCTCTGATTATTCGTGCCTAAAGTCTGAGATATTGACTCGCATTGGAGTTTCAGGGCCAGGCCGAGCCCAGCGCTATCACCAATGGCGCTATGATAAAGAAAAACGGTCAGAGCGCAAGTCGCTGAGCTTTCTAAAATTTTAAAGAAATGGCTGCAGCCTGAGGAGAATTCGCCTTCTCGGATTATTGAAGTTCTGGCGATAGATCACTGCATCCGGGGGCTGAAAGGTGGGTGTTGCAATCAGACCCACAAACTTACGAAGAGCTTGCCACCATGGTAGAAAGGTTTTGTGCGCTACAGCAAATGACTAAAGAACCTGCATTTGTGCCAAAGGCGTTGCCGCGCCAAAAGCCAGGTTTGACAATCCTTGTTACAGGGCCCAATGGCAAAACTGCTACGGACAGATGGCCAGGTGCAAAGCTGTCTAATCTGGAGTGTTTTGAATGTGGTGAGCCAGGCCACTTTAAGGCAGAGTGTCCTAAACTATCGGAATCCATGGACTGTTCTGTGGCAAGTATTGGGCCTGCATTTCCAAGCTGTTTTACCATGAGTCCCACATCAGGAAGTCCTTGTTTGTTCCGGGTGACTGTGCTAATCAACCAAAACCTTGTTCTGGCCTTGGTTGACTCGGGGAGTGAAGTTATCCCTCATTCTCTCAAATCCCATTTTAGAACTGAGCGTTTAGGGAGGAGGTTTGCTGCGGTGCTCTAATCATAAATTAGCTTTCAGGGTGAACCAGGGACATAGAAAAGTAATAAGAATGCAGTAGAATCCTGTCATTATTGTAATGCAGTTCTGCAGAGAATAGTCAGCTATAATAGTTTGCTGATCAATTGCTTTTAATTTCAGTCATAAATAGACTTTACACAGACTAGTGGTTATAGGTTGTTGTTAATTCATTGCATTGAATATATAATAGTATTAGACAGTATATATAGACTGAGTTAAATAGATATCATTCTGAACTAACTAGTATATTCTTTGAGAAAAAGAGTGCTTTTGCTGTCAGACTATTAGCAGCAGAATCCAAAAAACAAACAGATTTCTTTCTTTTATAATTTATTTTTGTTTCTAGTGAAACTAATCTTGTTTGGGGCAGTGACAACTGATTTTAAAAAGGTTGTTTGTGAGGGTCAGCATGCAGCAGCACAACCAAAAAAACACTATATATATATATATATATATATATATATATATATATATATATATATTCCAATCTTTTCTATTTTTCAATACTTTTCAATTTTGGAAGGGTTATTCAGTAAAATCTATATTTGAAAAAGGCTGTTTGTGCGGGTCAGCACAGAGCTGGACCCCCCAAGAAATGCTATATTTTCTAATCTTTTCTAATTTTTAGTACTTGTCTATTTTGAAAGGGTCACTCAGTGAAATCTACATTTAATAAAGGCTTTTTGTGAAGGTCAGCCAATAGCAGCACACTCCAAAAAATGCTATATATTGTTATATTCTAATATTTTCTATTTTTTAAATTGTGACTATTTTGGAAGGGTTATTCAGTGAAATCTATATTTAAGGGTTAGCATACAGCCGCACACCTAAAAAAACGCTATATTTTTTTATCTTCTAATATTTTCCATTTTTCAATACTTGTCTATTTTGGAAGGGTCATTCAGTGAAATCAATATTTAAAAAAGGCTGTTTGAGAGGGTCAACATGCAGCCCAACATGCATAGTCCAAAAAATTCTATTTTTCAATCTATTCAATTCTATCTAATTTGCTATCACTACATAAATAAATGAGGATGCTGAGAGATGAAGGTAGCCTGCACCCATGCTACAAAAATTCAAAGATTAGGCACACAGTACATTACCAGAAAATTCATGAGTTGCCAAGAGCATGGCTTTCATTACCTTGTTTTATTTATATGCTTTGTGCCATAATGCTGCTCCTTCTGAATCAAACCAGGGGGCTCGTATATATTTATGGGGAGGGAGTAAGGAAAAATAAATCTGCAGGGTGGAAACTTCATCCAACCCCAAGGTAAAGGGGGCTGCCCAAGCCTTGTAGTGGAGGTGGTCCCCAAGACCCATGTATATAAATTAGAGATGTTCACTGACCCCCATGTTTTGGTTTTGGTTTTAGATCTGGATTAACTTTGTGTGTTTGTTTTGGCAAAACCGCCCTTATGTGTTTTGGTTTAGAACCCCTATGTTTTTTCTAAAATCCCTATTTTTTTATACTAAAATCACATAATTTGGCTTTTCTTTTGTTCCTACATTATTATTAACCTCACATGGGACCAGTGGTGTAATGGCAATTTCACCTTACACTGTTTGGTTTAAGTTGTTTGCTGACTTGCATTGCTCTTTAAGCCACTATTTTTGTTTAAATAAAAACTGTAACCTTTTGCCAAATTTACATTGGTGTCCGTGTGGTTATTTATTTATTTAATTATTTATTTATTTAATTACAGTAATAGTATGTCTGAACATGCAAAGGAGGTTTGAGTGCAATGAAAGGGAATTATATAACACTATTCAGTTTATTATTTTCTGAATTGAATCATAGAAAGCAAATGCAATGATGGCAAAGTTACAAAATTCTTAAGATAGCTCACTGCAAACTTTGGCCAACCTTGGTGAAAATTGGGACCCTTGTGAAGGAATCATGAGAAAATAGACTGTAAATTACTGGAAATTAATGTTAATTCTATAAATAATAGTATTGGAGTAAAAACAGCTCAAAATGACATTATTTTACCTATTTTTCACAATTTTTGACTAAATCCAGATCCAAAACAGTAGCAAAACCGAAACAAGAAGTTGGTTTAAAATCGACGCTGGTTTCAAAACCGAAAAGAATTATAGCTGCTGCCAGGCCATTTAGCAATCAGACATTGAATCTAGGGAGATGCATCACATATAGCCAGAACATTTATCGAGTGTAAATGTTTCTTTTTCCTAAAGATACCTTAATTTCAACCCAATGGGTTCAGAGCTATATGTGTACCATCTGCGGCTCCTACAGCATGAAATATCCAGCTATGGTGGCAAATTGCTGCTTTATGGGCACAAGGAATTAATTATCAAGTGGCAGATGGATAAAGTAATGGATGCACAACAGAAAAGCCTGCAGCATCACCTTCAGCACATGACTAAAGGTGGACTGGGACAATCCTGCTTCAACACCCACAGTGGTGTGGAATGACTCAGACACACAAAAATATAACACCACCAAGAGTTTGGTCAGTGTATTAGAATAGAGGAGTGTTTCGTCTTCTAGGCAACCATGTAATCCCTGGTGGTCTAGTAGTAGAAGGGAAGTGAGGCAGGGCGGCAATGTCCTTGATGTGCAACTGCGCATGAGCAGGTACTGCAAACCGGAAGTTCAGTTTTGTGCCGATTCTTTCATACAGAACAGTGACGGGGACAGTCGTAGCATTAGTAGCTGCATGCCATTATATAAGCACTAAATATACAATATATAAGTAGGAGAGTCTGACCACCACAAACTGTTGCACGGACATTCTCTCATCTCTGTGATCTCTCTGACTTCTCCAACTCTCCCTTCCTACTATGTGACCACCACCTCCTCTCCTTCACTCTGTCCTCCTCCCCTGCTCCTGCCTCGCCCAAAGCCACCCTCACTAGACGTAACCTGGATGCTATTGACCACACCTCCTTCTCCTCCTCTCTCGAAACTCTCCTTTTACCCCTTCCCTCCCTGGACTGTCCCGACCAGGCCTCCTCTCTCTACAATCACTCCCTCACCACTGCCCTGGACGCTGTTGCCCCGGCCTCTTCTATCCACCGACGCCGCATTATTCCCCAACCCTGGCACTCAAAACTCACCCGCTTCCTCCAAAGATGCTCTCGCACTGCTGAACGCCTCTGGAGAAAATCTCGCTCCCTGGATGACTTCCACCACTTTAAATTCATGCTCACTTCTTTCTCCTCTGCCCTCTCCCTCGCTAAACAATCCTTCTTTAAGTCCCTCATTTCTTCTCAGTCCTCCAATCCCCGCCGCCTTTTTGCCACCTTAAGCTCCCTCCATTGCCCCCCGTCCCCCTCTGTCCCGCCTTCCCTCTCCGCTTCTGACTTCGCCACTTTCTTCTCTTCCAAAATTGAGGCCATCAGACTGAACATCTCCTCCTCCCCTTCTCCTGCCACCCTCATCGCTTCACCTCCCCCAATCAACCAACTCTGGTGCTCCTTCAGCCCTACAACCGGTGAAGAAGTTTGCTCCCTTATTCTTTCCTCTCCACCCTCCTACTTGCCCTCTCAATCCCATCCCCTCCCACCTCCTTCGCTCTCTCTCTCCAATGGCCTGCTCTTACCTAGCACACCTTTTCAACCTATCACTCTCCTCTGGTGTAGTACCCTCCTCTTTTAAACACGCTATTATCTCTCCTATCCTCAAAAAACCCAATCTTGACCCCACCTCTCTTGCTAATTATCGCCCTATCTCTCTTCTCCCCTATGCCTCCAAATTACTTGAGCGGATTGTCTGCAGCCGCCTAACCAGGCACCTCGCGGACAATTCCCTCCTTGACCCTCTCCAATCTAACTACCGCCCCCTCCATTCTACCGAAACTGCCCTGGCCAAGGTTACTAATGATCTCCTATCAGCCAAATTCAAGGGTCACTTCTCCGTACTCATCCTGCTTGACCTCTCTGCAGCCTTTGACAGAGAGCCTGCAAACTCTTCTCTCTCTCGGCCTCTCTGGTTCTGTCCATGCCTGGTTCGCCTCATACCTCGCTAATCACTCCTTCTCTGTATCCACGTCTGGTTCTTCCTCCTCCCCCTACCCTCTCCCCGTAGGAGTCCCGCAGGGCTCTGTTCTTGGCCCGCTACTCTTTTCGCTCTACACTTCCTCCCTTGGTGCTCTCATCTCCTCCTTCGGTCTTCAGTATCACCTTTATGCTGACGACATTCAACTCTATATCTCCTCTCCTGATCTTTCCTCCACCCTCCTCGCTCGGGTATCCGACTGCCTCTCAGCCATCTCCTCCTGGATGTCCGAGCGCTTTCTCAAAATCAATATCTCTAAAACTGAACTCATTGTCTTTCCTCCGCCCAGACTCTCATCCCACCATGACCTCTCTATTGTCGTCAACAACACCACCATCTCCTCTGTCACCCAACTTCGCTGCCTGGGTGTCACCCTCGACTCCTCTATCTCTTTATTCATTCCCTTGCCAAGCCTGTCGCTTCCAACTACGCAAAACATCGCCCGCATCCGTCCTTTTCTTTCTCAGGATGCCACCAAAACTGTCATCCACGCACTCATCATCTCCCGCCTTGATTATTGTAACCTCCTCCTCACTTGCCTCCCCCACTCCCGTCTCTCCCCCCTCCGCTCTATACTCAATGCGGCCGCAAGACTCATCTTCCTCTCACGCCGCTCCTCCTCTGCCTCCCCTCTCTGCCTTGCCTTACACTGGCTCCCCTTCCCCTACAGAATCCTTTTCAAACTCCTCACCACCACTTACAAGGCTCTCTCCAACTCTACTGCCCCTTATATCTCTAACCTCCTCTCCATTCACACTCCTGCCCGCTCCCTGCGCTCGGCCAACGACCGCCACCTCTCCTCCACTCTTATCACCTCTTCCCACTCCAGAATCCAAGACTTTTCCCGTGCAGCCCCCCTTCTCTGGAACGACCTCCCTCGTTCCATCCGTCTCTCTCCTACTCTGTGCTCCTTCAAACGTGCACTCAAAACTCACCTCTTCCTCAAAGCCTACCAACCATCTACTTAACCCCCATCTCCTCCCTTTAGCTCGTCCTCCCTTCTCTCCTCTTGCCTCAACTGGCTCCTCTTGTGCCTGGTCTGTTTACCCTCCCTTAGGATGTAAGCTCGTATGAGCAGGACCCCCTCCCTTCCTGTCTCCATACCTGTTCTTCTGCTCCGTCTTTACTGCATATGACTAGCCGGAGTTTCTAAAGTATTGGTACTTTTTGTTCATTGTTCTGTATGGTTTCACCCCGTATAGTCTACTGTTAGTACTGTGTGCGGCGCTGCGGATACCTTGTGGCACCTAACAAATAAATGATAATAATAATAATAATAGCTAAGAACTTGCCTGCATCTATACACATACAGAGTGTAATAGTGTATACTAGCAAGCCATTTGTGTTAAAGTAAACGCTTAAATGGAATGATAGGCAACAGAGGTCCGCAAGAATAAAAGGAATCTGATATATCTGGAAGGTCCTTTATTTAAGTACACAAATAAAAATGCACAGCACAGGCGCCAGTATGAAGTTTGCAAAATTAAACAGTTCTGAGAATTATGCAACATGAAAATTCCTCATGCAAATGCAGTTAAAGCAGGAAAGTTATGGAAAGTCATGATTGATCCAGAAGACAGTCCAAATGCTGATGAGGTGGATAGAGCCATGGGCACCATAGGCTTAGCTGTAGAACAGCAGGTATACTCCATCATTAATGGTAAAGAGTCAGCAAAAGAGAACAATTGTCTAATGAGAAGAATCAACTTGAGGTGTACACTGTACGGGACGAAGTTAAGTGCCTGTGAGAACATGAATAAGTATATAGACAAAATGTTGTAAATAGCCCAGCAGTTGGCATTTGTGGGAGCACAGGTGGACGATGAGGATGTTGCGAGGACAATACTGCAGAATCTCACACCAGAGTTAGATTTCCTTGTAGTAGCTTTGGAGTTCAATGATAACAAATTGACGACAGAAATCATGAGTACCAAGCTGCTGCAGTTTCAACAGAGAATTCCCGTCGAGGCAAATGCTGAGAGTACTGCTCTACTCACAAAAGGTATGAAGTTCAAAAAACCCAAGTATAAATGCTTCATATGTCACAAGATGGGACAAAAGGCATCTGAATGTAGGCTGAGAGATTCACGTGGTGTGCACAAGAACCGTCACAAGACAAATGAGTCAGCATTCAATATAGCAGACAGATACAAGAAGGAATGCTGGTATATGGACTCAGGGGCCACTAGACAATTCATCTGCAATCAAGAGTGGTTCACTACTCTGAAACCATGTGAACCTATTTTGGTTAAAGGAATTGGAGATAAAGTCCTTACAACAACAAGTCGGGACAATCACAGTGCACCTAAGCATAAAAGGTGAGACTGTCACTATAGACATCCAAGACGTCCCGTTTGTACCTGATTTGGGAACCAACCTTATCACTATAAGCATCCTAGAGAGATAAGGTTACAAGGTTCAATTCGTAGAGGGCAAATGTGTTGTACAAAACCAGAGAGGGACTGTAATTGCAACAGCAACCCGGTGTAACCAACTGTATGTATACACCGAAGAGGGTTGTGCGATGGCTGCTTCTGATACCAATCAATCAACGGAGATTTGGCATAAGGGTCTGGGTCATCTGTGATACGACAACGTACAGAAACTCGCTGATGGGTTGATAACAGGGATCACTGTGAGCATTTCTGGAAAACCGGCATGTGAGAGCTGAGTAAAGGCTATGCGAACTCGTTGCCCGTTTCCAAAGTCAAAGACTAGGGCTGAAGTACCGCTAGCCCTAGTAGGGCGGGTGTGTGTGGTTCAATGGAGGTGAAATGGTCAGTAGCTACAGATATTTTATGTCGCCACTAGGATGAAACATGTTTACTTCATAAAAGCTAAGAGGGAAGTTGTTGACAAAAATGTGGAATACAAGAGCCTAGTAGAGACTCAAATGGGTCTGAAATTAAAAGCCTTTAGATCCGACAATGATAGGACAGCAAGTTTGCTGAGTTCTTATGTAAATATGGCATACAGCATCAACTAACAATTGCCTGCATGTCAGAGCAGAATGGTGTGAGTGAACGAGCTAAACGCACAATTGTTGAAGGAGCTCAGACTATTTTGAATGACACAGGCCTGGAGAAAAGTTTTTGGGCAGAAGCAGTCTCCACTGCAGTATACCTTAAAAACCGTGTACCCACAGTAGCTGTGAAAGGCAAAACACCACTAGAGGAGTGGTCCGGGAAAAAGGCAAGTGTCAATCATCTCCATGTCTTCGGCTGTAAGGCGTATGCACATATACCTAAAGAAAAGAGATGTAAATTAGATAACATGTCACTGGAGTGTATCATGCTCAGATACAGCCAAGAGAGTAAAGGATACAGATTTTGGGACATTACCAGTAAGCGTCTTATAACATCCTGATATGTGGTGTTTCACAAAATCACACCACCAGAATAGTGAAACAACAACCTATTAAAGTTATTTTATCGTTTACCAATAATCATTGTCTATGCGATTTGTGTGGTTAATAACAATTAAAATAAATAAGTACAGCCGATACATACGCTGCGCCCCAGCTGGATCCAGCTTACAGTCATTAAATCCTGAAGTCTGTGGTCAAAGAGACTGTAAGTTGATTCCAGAGAGCAATATATGTACATTTGGTGTTACCGTAAATACAGTACAGATGACTTGGCATGTTTCCATAGGTTCAGGCTCCAGGACAGTCCAGTATAGTGTAGTTCATAGGTCAGTTCAAACGACACCCTCCAATGGGGTGGGGCTCAGCTCTCCAAGGGTGGGGATCAAATGCATACTAATCTTCCTGCCGACAGCTAGTTCAAACTGGTCCATTTACACTATACACACAATACCATTCTGATCACTAATTCCGTATATTCCATAACTAGCATACAAGAAGTGCGATCTTATAGCTGATGATAACGGATAACTAAGGATAAATAGGGGTTTAGAATGACACCAAACATGTGTTTCCTGTAACCTGAACCTTAGATCTCAATAAAGTGCTTCTTACCATTATCATATATAACTATAAATTGAATAACATCTGTTCATAAATGACTGTGTGTTGGAACTATTATAAAATGAACAAGTGAATGTGTAAGTGTAAGTGTATGCATGCGTTAATTATTGCGGGATTGCGTCATAACACGTGGCGTACTGAACGCTATCGCACGGTAAAACAATATTAATCAATATACTTTCTTTCATCCAATTATTCGACTTTGACAAACCACAGGAAAAGTTTGTAACACTAGATGTACAGGCAGCAGAACGTGTGTCTGATCCTGAAAATGTTAATGTGGATATCCTACCGGAATGCAGAAGTTCTGTGAGGAATAACAAAGGTATTTCACCTAAGAGATATAGCAAGGAATTTGCAAACTTAACCTTTTGTGAACCGCAAAACATTCAAGAGGCAAAATCAAGCAACAACTGGGAAGAGTGGAAGTCAGCTATAGTAGATACAGAGTGGGATGTAGTCAACAGGACAAGTGACTGTAAGACAATAAAGAACAAGTGGGTCTGTTGTAAAAAGGTGAATGCAGATGGAACCATCACACGTTATAAAGCCTGCCTTGTTGCTAAAGGATATACACAAAAGTCCATGATCGACTATGGAGAGATCTTTTTGCCTGCTGCTAGATACAGCACCCTATGGTTAGTCACTGCCATTTCTACTATCCATGATTTGTTACTGTACCAACTTGACTTTGATTTGGCATTCCTAAATGGGGAGCTAGTAGATGAGATTTACATGGAGCCACCTGAGAAAGTCAATCTGATGAAACGCGTTGGACCTCCGCCCTACACTATTCTATTGGCCAATATCATCCACCGGAAGTGACATCAGACCCGGAAGCCAAGACCGGAAGTGTGTTGCACTCTGTCCGTGGACCGCAACCCTTACCTTCCACAAGTATCGGGATTGATCACCTGCTACTCCACTCTCCATTTGTATACCTCAAGTTTGTTTGCCGCTTTCCAGATTCAGACACCCGGGACCAGAAAACATCACCATCTTTGCCCTACAGTAAACGCAAGTATTTTATTTAGTTCTTGTTTTATGTTGTTTTATTGTGTATAGAGATTTAAATAAATGTATTTTTATGCCATTTAGCCTTCACTTGTTTTAGTAATTTGGGTATCATAATACCTTGCATTAGGCACAATATATGAGTACCGAAACATTAAGTCAGTGAGCGCACAGGAACTCTCTATTGTTCTAATACATAACTAGGGAGGGATCCCTAGTCCTGTTTGCAGCTCCTGCAACCATTAGGAGGTGAGCACATTATCCTTATCCTTTCTTACATGGAGCCACCTGAACACTACAACAATGGTGTATTCCAAGAGGGAAAAGTCTTCCTCCTAAAGAAATCCATATACGGCATAAATCATAGTGGTCACTGTTGGTATATAAAACTGGATGATGTGCTACTGGACACTTTTGTGATCCCTGGTGGACTAGTGGTAGAAGGGATGTGGGGCAAGATGGCAATGTCAGCAATGTGCTACTGCCGCAAACCGTAAGTTCAGCTTTGCGCCGTTACTTCCATACAGACCAGTTATGGGGACAGTCACTGAATTTGTACAGTCATAGCCAAAAGATTTCAGAATGGCACAAATATTATTTTTCACAAAGTTTGCTGCCTCAGTTTTTTTGATAGCAATTTGCATGTAGTCCAGAATGTCATGAAGATTGATCAGATGCATTGCAATTAATTTCAAAGTCCCTCTTTGCCATGATAATGAACCTAATCCGAAAAACAACATTTCTACTGCATTTCAGCCCTGCCACAAAAAAGGACCAGCTGACATCAGGTCAGTGAGTCTCTCATTAACACAGGTGAGAGTGTTGACAAGGACAAGGCTGGAGATCACTCTGTCATGCTGATTGAGTTAGAATAACAGACTGGAAGCTTTAAAAGGAGGGTGGTGCTTGAACTCATTGTTCTTCCTCTGTTAAATGGTTATTGGCAAGGAAACATGTGCAGTCCTCATTGCTTTGCACGAAAAGGGCTTTACAGGCACGGATATTGCTTCCAGTAAGATTGCACCTGAATCAACCATTTATCGGATCATCAAGAACTTCAAGGAGAGAGGCTCAATAGTTGTGAAGCAGGCTTCAGGGTGCCCAAGAACGTCAAGCAAGTGCTAGGACTGTCTCCTAAAGATGATTCACTGCGGGATAGGGGCACCACCAGTGCAAAGCTTGCTCAGGAATGGCAGCAGGCAGGTGTGAGTGCATCTGCACGCACAGTGAGGCGAAGGCTTTTGGAGGATGGCCTGGTGCCAAGAAGGCCAACAAAGAAACCACTTCTCTCCAGGAAAAACAACAGGGACAGACTGATATTCTGCAAAAGGTACAGGAATTTGACTGCTGAGGACTGGTGTAAAGTCATTTTTTCTGATGAATCCCCTTTCAGATTGTTTGGGGCATCTGGAAAAATGCTTGTCTGGAGAAGGAAAGGTGAGCGCTACCATCAGTCCTGTGTCATGCCAACAGTAAAGCATCCTGAGACCATTCATGTGTAGGGTTGCTTCTCAGCCAAGGGTGTGGGCTCATTCACAATTTTACCTCAGAACACAGCCATGAATAAAAGATGGTACCAAATAATCCTCCAAGAGCAACTTCACCCAACCATCTAAAAACAGTTTGGTGACGAATAATGCCTTTTCCAGCATGATGGAGCACCTTGCCATAAGGCAAAAGTGATAACAAACTGGCTCAGGGATCAAAACATCGAAATTTTGGGTCCATGGCCAGGAAACTCCTTAAGCTTTAATCCCTTTGAGAACTTGTGGTCAATCCTCAAGAAGCGGATGGACAAACAAAAACCCACAAATTCTGACCAACTCCAAGCATTGATTAGGCAAGATTAGGTGGCCCTCAGTCAGTATGTAGCCCAGAAGTTGATTAACAGCATGCCAGTGCGAATTGCAGAGTATTTAATGTAATTGTCAATAAATGCCTTTGACACTTATGAAATGCTTGTAATTTTACTTCAGTATGCCATAGCAACATCTGAAGAAAAGGTCTAAAAACACTAAAGCGACAAACTTTGTGAAACCCAATATTTGTGTCATTCTCAAAACTTTTGGCCGTGACTGTAGACTTACTAGCAAATGTGCGCAATGTCAAGCAGCAGCTGCAAGGGCCAATAAAGTATTGGAATGCATGAAAAGGGGCATAGATGCAAAGGAAGACAGTGTAATTTTGCCACTATATAAATCGTTGGAAAAGCCTCATCTTGAATACGGAGTACAGTTCTGGGCATCACTCTATAAAAAAGACATTTTGAAACTAGAAAGAGTTCAGAGAAGGGCGACAAAATTGATAAAGGGTATGTAAGCATTAAGTTATGAGAAAAGGTTAGCTAGTTTATGCATGTTTACTTTAGAAAAGAGGCGTCTGAGAGGGGATTTGATTACTATATATAAATACATTAAGGGTCAATACAAAGAACTTTTATGGGAACATTTTACCCCAAGGACTGTACACAGGACATGCAGTCATCCCCTAAGGTTAGAGGAGAGGAAGTTTCACAACCAACAAAGGAAGGGGTTCTTTACATTAAGGGCAGTCAAGATATGGGATTTAGGACCAAGGAAGATGGCATATTCAATTGATATGTTTAAGAAGGGGTTAGACAAATTTTTAGTGGAAAAGGGTATCCTGGGTTACGACCGTTACTTAAAATCATCATTTTTTATTTTATTTATATAGCGCCACTAATTCCGCAGCGCTGTACAGAGAACATACTCGCACCATTCCCTGCTCCAATAGAGCTCACAGTCTAAATTTCCTAACACACACACACACACACACAGACTAGGGTCAATTTGAGAGCAGCCAATTAACCTACTAGTATATTTTTGAATTGTGGGAGGAAACCAGAGCACCTGGAGGAAACCCACACAAATATGGGGAGAACATACAAACTCCACACAGACTAACCACTATGCCACAGTGCTGCCCCAAAATGAAGGATAGTAGTGGATCCAGGGAGAAATAGATCTGCAATATCGGGTCAGGAGGGATTTTACCAGTTGAAACAGTTTGGCGGTTGCTTCATCTGGATAAATTTCAAATATAAGAGAGGCATCGCAGGAGATGCAAATTAGGATGAACTTGATGGACTGAAGTCTTTTTACAACCTCATCAACTATGTTACTATGCATGCTACTATGTATTATATGCTCCTCTCAAGCCTAATTTGGTGAAGATTGTGGCTTCCTTGATGTGGTCAAATAATTCAGTATTCACAGGAATTGTATAGCATTTTTTAATAGTAACTGAATTGAGAACCCGGTAATTAATGCATGGACGAAGACTTCAGTCTTTATTACAAAAAAATCTCCATGTTGCATGTCTTCTTTAATATATTCGGACATTGTCTGAGTTTCTGGGATAAAATGTGAGTAGACAGAATCACAAGGGGGGTTCTTGCCAGGAATAAGATGAATGGGATTGTCCCATGCAAAATACGTTGGAAGAACTTTGGACTGCTGGTTATGGAAAACATATCAAATGTAAAAATATTGAGGTGGTATAATGGAAACTTCTGTATTAGTCACACTAAATTCTTCTCAGGGAGGTATCTCTTTACTAATACAATCAGAATGTCACAAAAGATCACATCCTAGAATTTGAGTAGTGACCCAATCAACATGTGAGAATGTTATTGCAACCAGGGAAGATGGATCTAAAAGTTTGAGGAATAAAGAGAAAAGTTAAATTTTCCTTGTGAAGAGGGTTGAATCTGTGCGGAATTAAATTGTACCACAAGGAATTCGACAGCCATCTATGGTGCTTAAATAGTTGGGGTTCTCCATGGTGGAGAAAATAAAGTTTCTGGTCTAAAAGGAACAGGAAGGACAAATTAAGTTAACAGGAATTGAACAAGTTCCATGACTCATTACAGAAGGGGAGTGATGAACAGCACCTAGTTGGCCTCTCCTAGACCGACTAAGGTTTGGCATTTCCAGAATGCTATGGGGAGGATGCAATCAAAGGCCCGTTTCAGCACAGTATAAGTTATTCCTGAGCTCTGTTCTCTCTGTTCAGGAGACAGGCAAGAACAACCTAGTTGCTTTGGTTCTTCTGAAGAGGACTGGAAAGCTTACAAACGTGTTGCCAGTCTAATAGAGGCCTGCCGAACTTGTTCCTTGTCCTGACAACATTCTCTAAAATGAATGTTAATGCAATTACATAAAAATATCAAATTATAAAGCAAAGGAGAAAGCTTGCGGGTTGCAAGCTCATATTTGTCACAGTCTGAAAGACCATCCCAAAAATGCTGCTACTAAGGCCTCTTTGTTCCACTGCATTCCCAATGTGAGAGTACACAACTTCACTACATATTGTTCTATGATCTGGGAACCTTGATGCAAATGTAATTAGCTGCAGAAGAAGCACTTTCGAGTTCATCAAAAATCTTCTGACAGGAGGTGATGGAAGACATACTAGAAAGAAGAATTGAATTGTTACGTTCCCATAGAAGCCCAGGCTAGAGCTTGACCAGTAAGCAAAGAAATAATGTAGCCCTTTTTAGTAGGAAAATTACCAGGAGTAATTCAAATTGAATATCACACTGGTTAAGAAAACCACGGGATCCCTATCGTACTTGGATAGAGAATGTATTCTGAGGTTATTGGCAGCAACTGAAATCACATATACTGAAAGAGCTACAGAAGCTGTTGTGGCTGGTATTGTGGAGTCAATTAGATTGTTTTGAAGAATATCAAGCCAGGCAGAGAGGCCCCGAAGACACTGTATTAACTGATTCTGGGTTGCCCCTTGTTTGTCCACACAACCCAGGAGATGCTAGTGTAACTGCTTATGAGACAGATTACCTGCTGAATACATTATTGGCCAGTTTATACTGTCAGAAATCACACAGGATAGGGTAGATTTTCACCCAGTACCCCACAAGGAGGTATGAGCTTAGTTGCTATCCCTCCAAAGATCGCGGCCCACCATACAGGTATCAGGCGGGACTGACAAATACAGAAAATCAGGTGTGAGTGCAAAGGTACATTCAAGATAATAATTCGGAACTCAATGGCCTGGATAGGTTAACCAGGAACAGATGGAAATAATCAGGAATACATGGAATGAATGGGATTAACCAGGAACACACTGGAGGAGCCAGAAGCCAAATTAGCAGGAAAAGAGACTTCATAAATTGGCCCCATCTGCTATACTTAGCAGCCTTATATAGTGGGATGCCAATGGGGAGTGGGGGGTCTGTAGATTGTAGGCCAATAAGAGGAGTGGAATCAAACAGAATCCAAGATGTCCAACCGAGGCACACTAAAGTAATACGAACCCTACAAAAACTTTCTCGTAAAGCAGAACATCACTGGTGTAAATCTTGTACCTCTAATGATTTTATCACATATACTGGTATCTACCACTCCTATAGAAATGCTCTGGACACTGCAAAACAAACATACTTTCAATCTCTCATCTATGCTCAGGCTTTGAACCCCAAACGCCTTTTTAACACATTTAAGTATTTTCTGAATCCTCCCGCCCCAAACCATCCGACTACCATCAGTGCCCAGGATCATACTTCCTATTTCAAGGACAAAATAGATAAGATCAGACTTAAAATGGTATCATCTCCCTCAACAAGCAATCAGCTCAATTCCTTTGTAGCACCCTCTGACACTCCCTCTTCATTTGATCCCACAAAGAAAGAGGAAATTTCTACTCTCTTCTCATCTTCCTAGTCTACCTCCTGTCCTCTTGATCCCATACCCTCACAAATTAGTAGGTCTCTGTCTCCTGTGCTCATTCTCCCTCTAACTAAAATCTGTAATCTATCTCTAACTACTGGTTATTTTCCATCACTATTCAAGCATGCAGTGATTATTCCCATTTTAAAAAAACAAAATTCTGACCCAAACTCTCTCGCAAATTACCGCCCCATCTCCCAGCTCCCATGCCCCTCCAAGCTTCTCGAGATAATTGCCTACCCTCGCCTCACATACTTTCTTATAGCAAACAACCTATTGGATCCTCTTCAGTCAGGTTTTCTCTCTTAACACTCCACAGAGACTGCGCTGACCAAGGTTGTCAATTATTTGATCACAGCAAAAAGTAAAAACCATTACTCTCTTCTAATTCTCCTGGATCTCTCTGCTGCATTTGACACTGTTGACCACTCTCTCCTTATACAAACGCTACAATCCCTAGGTCTTGAAGGCACTGTCCTATCCTGGTTATCATCCTACCTATCTAATTGCTCTTTCAGTGGTAATTTCTCTGGAACCACCTCTGCTCCACTTCCTTTATCAGTTGGAGTACCACAAGGCTCTGTCCTAGGTCCTCTGCTATTCTCTATCTACACCACTTCTCTTGGAAAACTAATAAGCTCCTTTGTGGATGATACACAAATCTATCTATCCTCTCCTGATCTTTCACCATCTGTGTTGTCTCGCGTTACTGACTGTCTTTCTGCCATTTCATCTTGGATGTCATCTCGCCAACTCAAACTCAATCTTTCAAAAACTGAATTAATAATATTCCCACCCAAAAACAGAAGCTTCCTGCCTGACATTTCCCACATCAACTCTATATCTAAATCATGTTTCATACATCTAAAGAACATTTCCAGAATACGCACATATCTTACACAAGACACAGCAAAAACCTTAATTCATGCATACATCATCTCCCGCATCGACTATTGAAATTCCCTCCTTACTGGTCTTCCCAAAGTCAGACTTGAACCCCTACAATCTATTTTGCGTGCTGTGGCTAGATTGATTTTCCTTGCAAACCGTTCTTCCTCTGCTGAGCCACTCTGTCAGTCTCTACATTGGTTGCCTGTATTTCAACGAATCCAATATAAAATTCTTCTATTAACATACAAGGCCGTCAACAAAATTGCACCGACATACATTTCCTCACTTGTCTCAAAATATCTCCCAACTTGAAACCTCTGTTCTGCACAAGATCTGCATCTCTCTTCCACTCTCATCACATCCTCCCATTCTCAGTTACAGAACTTTTTTCGGGCTGCACCCACTTTGTGGAATCTCCTCCCTCGCACAGTAAGACTTTCCTCTAGTCTTCAAACCTTCAAGCGCTCTCTGAAAACCCACCTCTTCAGACAAACTTATGATATTCCTCAACCACCATCTTAATCTCCCTAGGTTACCCTATTACCACCCTCTACAGAGCTAACACAAGACAACAACCCTCTGACCTACCTTGCCACACACAGCCCACTCAATACTTTTACCTTTGCATTCTAGCTGGTCCAGTGTGCATTATGATGTAGCACATGCCCTTGTGTTTCAAACTCCCATTGTCCCATAGATTGCAAGCTTGTGAGCAGGGTTCTCTTACCTCTCTGTCTGTATGTATTACCCAGTATTGTTTTATTAATGTTTGTTCCCAATTGTAAAGCGCTACGGAATTTGCTGGCGCTATATAAATAAATGTTGATGATGATGAAGATGTCGACTGCTATCCTCATGTTTACTGCAGGACAAAGGAGCGGAGGAACCCCCACATTGTCCAATGGAAGCAATAGAGCACGCCGAATTCCAGTAATTGTATAAGAAGGTCCGGTGCATGACACGAATGAGCAGATTACCTTGGCTACAAATTCAATGACAGGTTGGTCTCCTGCCTGTCTATCTATGCTATCAGGCATTTAAACCGCTGACTGCATTGACTTTCATTACTCTTGTAAAAATTAAGTTTGGTGTGCATAAATAAAAAAATCTAGTGCTGAAATTAAATATGTTCAGTTCTGATAAGCTCACACATATATAAGTTCAGATATGGTCATATCAGAAATAGCACTTGTTGGAAGTACTAGTCTCTAAATCCGGGCAACATTGGATGAAATAGCACTTGTTGGAAGTACTAATATATCCAGCAACATTGGAAGAAATAGCAATTGTTGGAGGCACTAGTCTTTGAAACATCACTTGTTGAAAGCACTAGTTTGTATATTCATCAATATTGCTTAGAATACACAAAACAAGTTTGAAACGCTGTAGTGCATGTAAGAAATTTTCAATACATCATTTAACTCTTGCTTCAGTCTAAGGCAATTGAAAGCCAAACCAAAATCACACTTGAGAATGTTCTGTGATACAAAATCAAAACAAATTTGACCACTTTTCCGATCCACCCAGGTCATACCCAATTTGCAGAAACAGCACCCAATACATTCAAACCACATGCTCATTTGATGATGCCATGACCGAAATATGTAAACTCCAGGCTTTCAGACCAAAAACTAACATGGATGACTGGCACACATGTTATTCATAGAATTCAGTTGCTGCCATGACATTGCATCTCTGCCTTCTCAGGTACATTTCTTAAGAATATGTTTTTCAGATTTTGTTTTTTAAAGATTCCACTAAAATATATTTTGTCACAGTATGGTGTTTTAATTCCGCTATACAGCATGTGGTCATCCTAATGCAATTGTTTTGTATTTGCAATTCAAAAATTAACCTAGTATTAAAACAGCATTCTGTCAATTTTCACTGTCTTGCTGCTTCTTCTTAGTAGAGCCCTTGGAAACTGCATGCTGTGCCTCCTTTCCATATTGTACCAACTCACAAATATCTTTTTTTGTGGAAGGAGGTTGTGATCAGAAGGACCAATAAAAAGCTGCAATATCCAAACCCTGAAGAGATTTGAACCTTCTCCTTCTACTTTGCACAAAATATTCTCACTCTGCTCAACTCCTCCCATGGCCCAGTGCAACTGCACCTCTGCAAGTGCCACAAAATTGCTCCACAAAACATATGTCTACAAATTGATGTGTATAAGACCTTCAAAGTGGCTGTTTTGTGGTCTGTGAATAGTCCGATGTGTACGTACATTTGCTGGTCAATGGGCAATGTAATTCTGATGTCCAAATGTGACCTGTCCCATTTGGTCACATCATATGTTACAAATGAAAAGACATCTAGTCATTCAGTGCTCAAGGCAAACACTAGGGCCTCCATGTGTATGGGCAGCTTTAGAGAACTTATGGAACTTCTGAGGAATCTTGAGCACAAACCACCTTTTGTGAAAGTGATGATCTGCTGAACAGAACCTATTTTGATATTAGGTAATTGTTTTCTTGATTTTTAGATTTGTTGTGTGGTCCTCTGCAGGGTAGGTGATGGCATTTCCAGTGCCCCCTGCTGGAAATTTGCTCATGCACAATGAAGCCCAACTGTTACACCACAGCAAGGCACCTCTGTGCGCCTATTCCAATTCCTGGTCTCTTCAGTGTGGGGACACAGAAGCTAGAGGGAGAAGGTGCCCATGCTTAAAAAATATATTTTTTAACATGAGCTGACTGGCAGGGTGACTCGATAAGTGTGGAGCCTTCCTGCCACGCTTACCAGGCTTACTGGGCTTACTGTGTTCGGTCGGCCCTGGTCCTCTGCATTTTTTCCTCTGTACAGGATTCTCCTATTAACAGTAATCATTTTTCCTTTGTCTGCAAACCATGTCATTTCAGCTTTTGTCCACTGGGGAGCAGTAAAGGCAATGTAATATTATTTTTAAATTAGTTAATGTATACTTTTATATACTTTTCATCATGTATGTATGCTGTACCTATATTTACAGGGTGTTCCCTGCTTTGTGGAAGGGGGCACAGACTTTTTCTTCATGCACCACTATTCCTTTAATGGAACAAATTTTGTACCTTTGCTTATTTATTGTAGGGAAAAGGAATGTGTTTTAATTTTTTTTAGCTAATATCCTTTTAAATCAATACTCCATCTGCAAAGTCTATAAATAAGACAGGCAAATTTCTATTTTCTACCATACTTCAGGGACAAACCTTCTTAAAAAGCAAACTGGAGATGTTTGTCACAGCAACCAATCAGATTATAGCTACCATTAACTAAAATATACGGCATAAATGATAGCGATAATCTGATTGATTATTATGGACAACACGTTATCTTTTTTGAACGTTTGATAAATCTACAGCCTATTTAAGTAAGTGTATTAGGTAATAGGCATGGCTAAGTGGTTAGCACTTCTGCCTCACAGCGCTGGGGTCATGAGTTCAATTCCCGACCATGGCCTTATCTGTGTTTGCGTGGGTTTCCTCCCCCACTCCAAAAACATACTAGTAGGTTAATTGGCTGCTAACAAATTGACCCTAGTCTGTCTGTCTGTCTGTGTGTGTTAGGGAATTTAGACTGTAAGCTCCAATGGGGCAGGGACTGATGTGAATGAGTTCTCTGTACAGCGCTGCGGAATCAGTGGCACTATATAAATAAATGGTGATGATGATGATTAGATAGATAGATAGATAAAATAATAAGACAATGTGACCACAGTGTTTTGTTTTTTTTAAAGTGTGTTTTTGTTCATCTAGCAATACTTCAGTTGTAGGTACACTAGGGGTGTGCACCGGCCACTTTTAGTGTTTTGTGTTTTGGGTTCTGATTAGCTTGAGGTTTTGGGTTCTGATTTGTTTTGCCAAAACACCCGACGAAAGGTTTTGGTTCTGATTTAGGGTTTTGGGTTCTGATTTATTTTTAAAAAAGTATAAAAAGTGCTAAAATCCATTTTTTTTGTTTTTTTTTCACTCCTACGCTATTATTAACCTCAATAACATTCAATAACAATCATTTCCACTAATTTCCAGTCTATTCTGAACACCTCACACCTCACAATATTGTTTTTAGGCCAAAAGGTTGCACCGAGGTAGCTGGATGACTAAGCTAAGCGCCCCAAGTGGGCGGCACAAACACGTGCCCCATCGTAGGTGGCTGTGTAGGCTTGATTGGCCTTTTGCTGCTCCTCCATCCTCTGCAGCATATAGAGGGTGGAGTTCAAGCGCGTCACTACCTCTTGTTTGAGGTGATGGCAGGGCAGGTTCATGCTTTTTTGATGTAGCAGGAACAGTGAACGTAGTTTAATATCTGATACTAATATTTCTGCACTGCAGGAACAGTGAATGTACTTTAATATCTGATACTAATATTTCTGCACTGCAGGAACAGTGAACGTAGTTTAATATCTGATACTAATATTTCTGCACTGCAGGAACAGTGAACGTAGTTTAATATCTGATACTAATATTTCTGCACTGCAGGAACAGTGAACGTACTTTAATATCTGATACTAATATTTCTGCACTGCAGGAACAGTGAATGTACTTTAATATCTGATACTAATATTTCTGCACTGCAGGAACAGTGAACGTACTTTAATATCTGATACTAATATTTCTGGACTGCCTATTGAAGTGGAATCTCCACGGGATTTGGTACCGGGGACACAATGCCTCCATCAACTGTCTAAATTCCACAGCACAGATGGCGGACACCGGACGCAAGTCTAACACCAACATAGCTGTGCCAGTGACATGGCCTGCAGGACTATCTCTGATGGAGATAGAACTAGGCCCCAAAGAGCACATAATGCCAAAAAAAGAGTTGCAAGATGGAATTGTCCTTGGGCCCTCCCACCCACCCTGATGTTGTTGAAATAGGACATGCGCACTTTAACAAACCAATCATTTCAGCGAAAGGGCCTACCAAACTGTGGCTGAAATTATTGGTTTGTTTGGACCCCCACAAAACGAGCTGGCAAAGAAAAAAAAGAGGTGCAAGATGGAATTGTCCTTGGGCCCTCCCACCCACCCTTATGTTGTTGAAATAGGACATGCACACTTTAACAAACCAATCATTTCAGCGACAGGGCCTACAAAAATGTGGCTGAAATGATTGGTTTGTTTGGGCACCCACACAAAAAAAGCTATTCATCTCTCCCTGTACAAACTAAACTGGCTCTACTGAGGCAAGATGTCGTCCTCATCCTCATCCTCTGATTCCTCGCCCCCTTCAGTGTGTACTTCCTCATCCTCACACATTATCAATTCGTCCCTGCTGGACTCCACAACCACAGGTCCCTCTGTAGTCTCTGGAGGCCAGTGCAGTACTTGATTGAGGAATTGATAATTCATTTTTATGAACATCATTTTTTCAACGTTTTGCGGAAGCAACCTCCTTCACCGCTCACTGACCAGGTTCCCCGCTGCACTAAAAACTCTTTCCAAGTACACACTGGAGGGGGGACAACTCAGGTAAAATATAGCCAGTTTGTACAGGGGCTTCCAAACTACCTTTTTTTCCTGCCAGTAAAAATAAGGACTGTCTGACATATCTACTTGGATGGTGTCAGCAAAGTAATCCTCCACCATTTTTTCAATTGTGACAGCATCCAATGCAGCGACAGTAAACATGTCTGCAATGGTTGGTAGGTCCTTCAGTCCGGACCAGATGTTCTCAGCATCCCCGCCAGCGGGTCTTTTAGGAAAACTGAGCTTTTTTCTCGCAGCCACAGGTGTTGAAGAAAATGAAGGAGGAGCTGTTGGCATGTCACGGTCCTCTTCAGAGGACAATCTCCTGACCAGCAGGTCTTTGCACCACTGTAGACCTGTGTCCACGGGAGACACAACATACGCTTTAAACCGAGGATCCAGCATGGTGGCCAGAATGTATTCCTCTGACTTTAAAAGAGTGACCACCCTCGGATCCTGGCAAAGCGTACGAAGGGCTTCATCCACAAGAGCTACATGCTTTGTTGAATCGCAATGCTTTAACAGCTCCTCCCTCACTTTCTCCAGCTGCTTCTGCAACAGCCTGATCAGGGGAATCACCTGACTCAAGCTGGCAGTGTCGGAACTGACTTCTCGTGTGGCAAGTTCAAACGGCTGCAGAACCTTGCACAACACGGAAATCAGTCTCCACTGCGCTTGACTCAGGCGCATCCCCACTTCTTTTCCTATGTCGTAGGTGGCTGTGTAGGCTTGAATGGCCTTTTGCTGCTCCTCCATCCTCTGCAGCATATAGAGGGTGGAGTTCCAACGCGTCACAACCATCTTGTTTGAGGTGATGGCAGGGCAGGTTCAGACTTTTTGGATGTAGCTCGAGTCTGCGGTAGGCACTGGCAGAATGCCGAAAGTGTCCAGCAATTTTGCGGGCCACCGCAAGCATCTCCTGCACACCCCTGTCACTCTTCAGGTAATGCTGTACCACCAAATTAACGGTGTGGGCAAAACATGGCACGTGCTGGAAATTGCCCATATGCAATGCAATGCCCGCACAATGTTACTGGCGTTGTCTGACACCACAAATCCCCAGGAGAGTCTAAGTGGGGTAAGCCACTGCAAGATGATTTCCCTCAGTTTCTCTAAGAGGTTGACAGCGTTGTGCCTCTTATTAAAACCTGTGATACACAACGTTGCCTGCCTTGGCACGAGCAGCCGTTGTGGAGATGCTGCTACTGATGCAGCTGCTGCTGTTGCTGCGGAAGGCGATGCATCTACCAAGTGGGCTGTCACAGTCATATAGTCCTTCATTTGCCCTGAACCACTTGTCCACGTGTCCGTGGTTAAGTGGACAGTGGGTACAACCGCATTTTTCAGAGCACCTCTTCCCGTACAGTAATAGGAAGGTCAGGCTTCGCAACCACCAACACCTTTGGACTCGCCTTGGGGATTTGTGATGTCATCTGTTTAGAAGGCAGAGTTCTTTGCTGTTTTGTTGATGACAGCTTAACTCTCTTAATTTTTTTTGAGGGGGGTGAGGAGGAGGGCTTAGATCCTTGGGTGAAGCTGAACCACTAGTCCTGAACACGGGCCAGGGCCTAAGCCGTTCCTTGCCACTCCGTGTCGTAAATGGCATATTGGCAAGTTTACGTTTCTCCTCGGATGTTTTTAATTTCCTTTTTTTGGTAATTTTAGTGAACTTTGGGTTTTTGGATTTTACATGCCCTCTACTAGGAGATTGGGCATCGGCCTTGGCAGACGACGTTGATGGCATTTCATCGTCTATGTCATGACTAGTGGCAGCAGCTTCAGCACTAGGAGGAAGTGGGTCTTGATCTTTCCCTACTTTATCCTCCAAATTTTTGTACTCCATTATATGCAGCACAAGAGAGCGTACCCCTAAACCACACACACTTTGGGGCTGCAGAAACAGTGAACGTAGTAATATAGATTGCAGTTCCTATTTTTTGGGACTGCAGAAACAGTGAACGTAGTAATATAGATTGCAGTTCCTATTTTTTGGGACTGCAGAAACAGTGGACCTAGTAATATAGATTGCAGTTCCTATTTTTTGGGACTGCAGAAGCAGTGAACGTAGTAATATAGATTGCAGTTCCTATTTTTTGGGACTGCAGAAACAGTGAACGTAGTAATTTAGATTGCAGTTCCTATTTTTTGGGACTGCAGAAACAGTGAACGTAGTAATAAAGATTGCAGTACCTATTTTTTGGGACTGCAAGAATATATTGCTCTAGAATATTTTTTATACTTTTTAAATTATTTTTTTAGATTTTTTTTTATTTATTTTTTTATCATTTTTTTTTTATTTTTTTTAAAAAAAATTAAGATTTTTTTAGAATTATAAAATTACTATGGACTAAGCAGAAAAAAACACAGGACAAAAGCACCACTGGACTCAGCAGGACAGACACTGGCCAAAGCACCAATGGAATCAGCAGGACAGAGCACTGGACAAAGTACTACTGGACTCAGCAAGACAGAGCACTGGACAAAGCACCACTTGACTAAACTAATCAGCAGGACAGAGCACAGGATCTCAACAACCTCCCTCTTCAGTGATCGCAGGGAAAATGAAGATGGCGGCCGCAAGCGGGGCATTTATGACATCCGAGTCTTTCGAGATCCGACGCGAGACTTGGATGTCATAGCCTCGTTTTGGATTCCTTTGGTGGCCGGAAGTACCCGAACAGTGCTCGGATCCCGTCGGATCCGCACTGTTCGGGTGGGCTCGGATTAGCGAAATCCAAGCCCACTCATCTTTAAGGTACACCATAAAATTATACAAAAGGAAATGTAAATAAACTATGGTCCTGATTAACAGTAAGCACAGCATCAGCTGTAGTATTCTACCAAGGTATACCAAGTTTCAATGCAAGGGGTACAAATGATTTTGCTGGCATGGAACATGGTGTCTTGCCGCATCTGAATGATTAGCCATTCAAGGAAGGAAGTGGTGGCAATTGTGACAATATTGGGGTACCCTATGGCTATTTTGCCTGATCAACAATCTATAACCATTCTCTTCCCTGCCATAAATTCAAATAAGCACTTGAAGGGCTGTACCAATTTTGGGTTGGGTTCGAATTAATGATCATTGTAAGAACGACACTTAGTTTAACAATGAAAAATGTCCGAAGGCGACTTGAGCGAAATGAAAAAAAAGTTGACTGATCTCAATAATGACAACTAATACATCTGACAGTGTTCTGCAATATCCCGAGCACAAGTAATGATGGCACAGACTTTTTACGTCATTTAAAATGGTAAACGCCATATTAATTGTTTTAAAAGTGACAATGGCGGCTCCCGAACACTAACCCCAACCCTAACCTGATCCCTAACCCGATCCCTAACCCCAACCCGATCACTAACCCTAACCTTAACTGTAAACCTACCACCGTAACACTCACCTTACAGGCGGCATTGCTGCTTTAAAAGTGGCGGTCGCCATTTTAAATGTCGTAAAAAGTCTGTTCCGTCATTACTTGTGCTCGGGATTTTGCAGCACCCTGTCGGATGTTTCAGTTGTCATTATTGAGGTCAGTCAACTTTTTTTTAATGTCGCCCAAGTCACCTTCGGACATTTTTCATTGTTAAAGTAAGTGTCGCTAATGATCGTTAATATGACTACCACCGACTAATTCTAAGGGATGTTTGAGCAGGGTGGCTAATCTAAAAGAGAGGGGGTAGACTGCACTGTGCCAACCAATTAGAACTAGGTTTGCCTGGGCCAATGGGCAAGACCTTTATGAACATGTGTGACTTATTTTCTTCCCTGACTTTTGGAAGGAGACAAATCTATTTTCCTTAAAGCATTCCATAGCTTCAACACAGACAGCATTACAAATTAGTGTTTAGTGTCAGAGGGAACTAATCACATGGAGCAATGAGTTATCTAAAATGGGGATGCAAACAATATAGAGCAATAAAATATAACAAACATACGTTAATCTGTAATTTAACAATGAACTGTATCATTGGGACATTTTCATACTATGTTTAAAACAGAAACACAGGACGATGTGCCACCTATCCAGGAATGTGGTGGTCAAGATAACACCATCCCCCTGCCTAGCTGAGACAAGAGGCCAATTTATATCATACTTACTGTATTTTATCTCTCAAAGTTGCTGCTGGTAGATTATCACTCTTTTGCAGTCCTGGGGGTAAATGTATTATGCTGCGTTTTCTGCAAATAGCCAATATTCGGCGACTTTGCATGGCATATTTAAAATGGCAATGTTTTTAAGGGCAAGTTTTGCCGTTAAAGACATTGCCACTTTAAATTTGGCAACTTGCAGAAAGCGCAGCATAATACATTTACCCCCTGGTCTTAGTGCAAACATGAACTACAGTTCACAACACTGTGCATACATTCATAACATAAACCATTAAAACATATACATTATTAATGCATGGGTTTAATACATAATTGGGACATGGCGGGACAAAAGGACTATAAAGTATACAGTCCACACTATGCACAAGGCACATCAATGGTTGCATCAAATGAACACCTGGTTTCCTTACAGCAATTTCTAAGGAAACCTGTAACCTCACTTGAACTGGTGTCAGTAGCTTAGGTGGGTCATCATAGGCAGGGCCGGATTAACACGAGGTCTAACTGGGCTATAGCCCAGGGGCTTTGGGCATCCAGGGGGCCGTTCAAAGTCCTGAGCAGCATTATTGGTCGGTCCGGGGGCGGGGGCGCCCCCAACCCGGTCAATGCTGCTGAGCACTGTCACTGTAGTCCTCCGTCCCCGGCGCTCAGTAATCTGCTTACTGAAGAGATCTCGCGAGTGAACTCTCGCGAGATCTCCTCAGTAAGGAGCTTACAGCGCGCCGGGGACGGAGGACTACAGTGACAGGTAAGCGCTTGGGGGGTGGGCCCTCACGGGGTACGGGGGGGTCGGTGGGTGGCTCACATTGGGGGCCTCACGGGGGAATGGAGGCGCCCTTAGCCCAGGGGCCCATTCCCTTAATCCGGCCCTGATCATAGGGTGTTAGTATAAGAATCTTCTGCTCTGCATTTTTCTATTTTTTCAACCATGAAAATGAAAGTCAATGAGTCAGTGAGAAGCACACTGTTTGCAGCACACTAACACATATTGCTCATTTAGTAGTGTATGCTATCATTAATTATTGGCATTATAGTTTATTTATAAGTAGGTACAAAATTCTGTAGCACTGCGGTAAAGTAGAGGATAGTACATAAAACCTAGAGGTTCAATAAGCAGAAAAGAGAACAAGCCGACAAAATGATTCCAATTTAAGAAGATAAATGCAATAATATCATATGTTTTAAGTATAATACATAAGATGGAAAAGGAAAGATGCAGGACTAACTTAAAGCTTAGTACAAACATGCAGAGGCATAATACATAGTTGAATGAGGAGAGGGCATACAAGTAATATGAAGATAGAGGGCACTGCAAGTTAGAGCTTAATATCATTAAAATATTTAATTATCTGCATCAATGTTTGCTGTACAGCAGATATGACTTGTATTTCTAAAGGCCTCTCCTACTTATGTTGGTCATAAAACTTATATTTGAGCCTTCTCAAATATGAAAAAATAATATTACCATCAGCCAACAGAACCTACTTACCTGTAGGCAAAATGTGCCAGCAATGTAAATCAGTCAATGCTTTTGAATATGCTAAATAAGAATATGACAGTTAAAATATGTTATTGTTTTCATGATACAGTACATATCACTTTATGATGTCATGGTGCACTCTATACAGTCCACACTATGCACAAGGCACATCAATGGTTGCATCAAATGAACACCTGGTTTCCTTACAGCAATTTCTAAAGAAACCTGTAACCTCACTTGAACTGGTGTCAGTGGCTTAGGTGGGTCATCATAGGCAGGGCCGGATTAACCCGAGGTCTAACTGGGCTATAGCCCAGGGGCTTTGGGCATTCAGGGGGCCCTTCAAAGTCCTCAGCAGCATTATTGATCGGTTATTATTGACTGTCACTGTAGTCCTCCGTCAGTTTCAGAGCAGTCAGAGAATTGGAAAGAGTCGTTTGGATCGTTGCAAGTAGCGCTCCTTGTTATGGTGAAATATGTGGGTAAACATATTGTCAAAGAAACACCACATCCAAGGAATTTACTAAAAGGAATAGCCTACATGGTCATTCAGAGGAACATCTTCCAAAAAGATACAAATTGAGTGTTCCATATGTCAACTCCAGTGGTGATGGAGCATCCCTAATAGGCGGCAACCATGTCCCACAAGGAAAATGAGGAGATAAATAACAAGTGTTATACAAGACATACGTTAATATTAACTGTGATAATTACTGATTCCCAGTAATGTGATAATATTTGTTCAGAAAACACATGTGATTTGATAGTATGCAATGGTTTTAAAAAAAATAAAAATAATAAGATTTCCTTACACATTGTCTATGATTATCAATTTAATATGAAATTATCATTGTAAAGTTTACATAAGTTCACGTATTAAAGGTTTTATGCAAACTACTCCGCCACATCATGAGTGCTGTGCAGTGGCGGGTCCAGAGGGGAGTGGCGGATTGCCCCAATCGCCCCCCACCAGAGGCATGTTCCCAGCGGCTGCACACTATGTGCAAGTCAGTGCCGCTGTCGGCACATACAGGCAGACAGAGAACCCTGCCCGGCCGCTCTGATTGTGTTAAACAAAGTGGCGTGTCCTAACCCCCCCTCCCCCCAAAGAAACCAGTCTAGGTCCACCCCTGGTGCTGTAACATGTCAAATAGCAGCCTCATGGAAAAACCCATATACCTACCATCATCTCGGTCTGCAAACAATTGTGGAACACATAATGAGTAGTATGAGGATCTCCTCTGCATCTTTCCACAAGATATGTGCCCCTTGGACCTATTTTCACTGTCCACCTTGGCTTAATCTCTAATCTAGTAATTGGTCATTGTCTTGTTTTGATCCGAACAGTCACTTTTACACCCTTATGACTCCCATTTTTGCCCTCACCCATGAGCTTTCCACCCTTCCCTCTATTCTCTCCCTAAACTCTCTGTTTGTCCACTTCTATGTTTCTCTGTGTTAGGAACTCCCAAGTCAGTACAGTGAAACTCGGGAACTACTCAGAATGCCAGGTGTTCACTGGAGTCCCTAGTGGTGGGGACAGACTGGGCTGCGGGCCGACCGAGGGTCGAGTAGCGTATACTGACTTAAAGGAGTTTCCCAGAAGTGGAGTGATTGGTGGACTGTAGTATAAGAGAAATCCAAGGTCCAAAGGTCACAGGCACAGATGCAATATCCAAGGGCAAGCGAAGGGTCAAACTCACAGGCAGAGAAGCAAAATCCGAATTCCAGGCAAAAGGTCAAGGTCAGAAGAGAAGGGTCACAGGTCCAATAACAAGCAGGGGTCAAACACGGGTGGTCAAATCTAAGGTAGCAGGAACCTAAACGGATAGTACAAGCAGGCAGCAGGACTGAGGACAGAACGCTATAACCGGCAGTGAGGCTGCAGACCTCACTGCCTTAAATAGTACAGATGGCCAATCAGAACCCAGTTCAGAATGTGTCCTCAGCTGCAGTATAATGGATATGCAGAGCCTGCAGCCAATCATGTCTAGAGAGTGGCAGCAATAATGAAGCCAAAATCAGCCTTGATTGGCTGAACTTGAGAGA
Source organism: Mixophyes fleayi (assembly GCF_038048845.1). Classification (NCBI taxonomy): domain Eukaryota; kingdom Metazoa; phylum Chordata; class Amphibia; order Anura; family Limnodynastidae; genus Mixophyes; species Mixophyes fleayi. Next base: position 195,919,895 of record NC_134402.1, on the reverse strand, counting down.
CATGCAGGGCTGGCCCTACCTACACTTATGCGCACACGCCCGGCTGTTTGATAGCTGGGCGCGGAGTCAGTGAGACCAAGGCGTCCCAGTTGTTGCCCAGGCAACCGGGACACAGAAACCGGAAGTGACGCCCTGGTTGCCGTAGCAACGGCCGGGACGTTACTAGGAGCAGCAGGAGAGTCGCGGCGGTGCCCGGAGCTGCCGCGACCACTAACACTCTGATAGAATTTGCATCACCAGTTTATGTTTACATATTTTGTTTTTGGTTGGATTGCCTGTACTATTACGTCTTGCTACGCCTTTTATTTAAAAAAGCATAACTGTAATATCTAGATTTATTTTCATATTTACAGATGCAAACAATTTTATAAGGGAAAGAGGAAGAATGGATCAGGCGCTAACAGTGTAGTAAGATGAGTAATAGGGCAATTAGGACCTAAAAATTTGCAAGTGTATGCATATTAATAAATGTACAGGATTTATCTGGAGGTAACAATGAACCCTTGTAATATGTGAAAAATAAGAGCAGAGGAGACAGAAAAGAATCTTAGTGTAGTAACTATAGTAGGCCACAAGATGTGGAATGCATACCAAAATAAAAAAGCTGAACTGGTGTGCTGTTGTGGTCCTCTATGTCCTTTGATCCAAATGAATCACAGATCCTTGATTCTTGTAAAGAGACAGGAAGAACAGGGAGTGGAAACCACAACATAGTGTAGTATAAAAGCAATCTTTTAATATGAAAACACAATAAAATGTGTGCACATACAACAAATACATAAAAGCTTATTTGAATGTCCCATTGTGCTGTGGCATCCAGTTACATTATAATCCTTGGCAAATCTGGAGCAGACTATACAATATAGTACATCCAAAATGCTTAACAGAGAGATGTGGGTCAGTTTCCTTATTTCAAAATGGTCCCTACAAATCTCATTCTGGCAGAAAACAGACTTACTCCGGGATAGATTTCTAGATGCTTGATTTCAGAAATAAGAAATTAAACACTTGCTGCAATAATAATATAATTAGTAAAGTACAATGTATATAAATGTAATAAGGTATTCTAAATATAAAAATAAAAATTGGGAAATTAATTGAGAAGTTATTCATTGCACAATGCCATATTCCTGTGAAAGTCTATCCAGAATCCAAGTCAATGACTTGAATCCAAACATAAAGCCTATTCTGGTTGCATCAATGTAAGCTACATTCAATTGTGTTCATCTCAAAATAAAATTGGTGAATCAAGTCCTTTGTATTTATTTGTGCTTAAATACTTTTTACACTCTGAGTAAACACAAAACGTGAAAGCATGGTTTCCTAATTTTGTGAAATAAACCTAAAAAAATCTTGTAGAAAGACTTGGGGTATATTTACTAAACTGCGGGTTTCAAAAAGTGTAGATGTTAAAAAAGAATGAAAAAATAAAAAGGTGGAGATGTTGCCTATAGCAATCAATCAGATTCTAGTTATCATTTATTTAGTACATACTACAAAATAACAGATAGAATATGATTGGTTGCTATAGCCAGCATCTCCACTTTTCAAACCTGCAGTTTAGTAAATATACCCCTTGGTCTCTTGCCTAGGTGAGGCAATAAGTATTCAGTGAACACTTCCATATTTATGTGTAAAGCTGCTGTACATACTACGTCTCTTACTAGGATCAGTAAACAAATTATATTTTTAATTAACGCCTCTCGATCTTTAATCTTACACTTAAAAACAGTCAGAGATAATATTTAAATTTTATTATTTCTCTACTCTCTGTAGGTTCAGCGTTATGGTAACCATTTTATATCCTCATCATGGCTGCATACATGCAACATGAGCTGAGTCTGTATAACGGATTTAAGTCATTATATTTAACGATTGCATCTATTGTATAGAAATTAATAGATTCATTAACTGAATTTAAATTTTTATTTCATGTTTCACTTTTACACAAATGTGCTGTTAAATCTGGACAGCATAGTAATACTATTGCTATATGTACCACAACTCTTCCACAGTGTTTAACTTAAACTTTCAAGTGTTTAATTTAAAAAAGGAAGATGCAAACCACACAGAAAAATTTACAAAATGCTGACATCAGTGGTGGATATGGTGCAAGGAAGAAGCTCCTGAGAGCATACATAACCATGGCCAATCAAAGTGAAGATCACCCTAGCAACAGAAACCCAAATTTAGCCGGGCCAATGAGAATACATAAATACATTAAAGGCAACTTCCTCATCTACAGGTTTTAGAGCAACCACAGCCTGTCAATGTCTGCTGAAATAATCATATTGTGCTAAGAGCACTGGTAACAAAGTGATTTTTTTTTTTTTAATGTTGTTTACAAATAAATAGCAACTCTACACTAATGGTTATGGGGCTTTTAAAATGTAAAATTATTATTAGTAGAAAAACAGATCCAATTTAATTTGGACATTTTCAACCATGTGTACAGGCAACCTTCCTAATACAGCACCTTTCCACTATCAAAGCTGCAAAATGTTCTATTTCATTTGGTAAACATCAGTCTTTTGTTTGGCAGTAGCTTGTGCTGATAAAAGTGTTTTTTAGTCCTGATTAAATTATTTCAGCTCAGGTTAAGGAATTTGGACAATATCTAGGAAAAAAGATAAGGCAGTTGCATACCATGTAACCCAGGAAAAGTCTATGGCACGTTCCATCTATGTTCCTGTCAGCAAATCCTAAGAACAGACACTCCTATTGGAGGATCTTCCATTAATTCGTTTCAGGCTTCACAGTTACTTCACTTTTTAAGTTATGACTAACAACGATTGCTCTATAATTTTTAGGACGGTTGTATTATATTTAGGGTATTTTCAAAAAAGTTGAAGTTAAGATGATAGTTACCATATTTATCTCAATTCAGGATTGCATCCAGTATACAGGTATTGCAGACATAGAATAAAGAGAAAATAATGACATTGGGTTATTACCAGCATTTATAGTATATTCACTGTTTCATTGAGACACTGTTTCATGTGTCAATTTTTCCAGGATAGCAGGATAGTATTGCATTCAACCATGAATAGCAATTTCCACTACTGGGCTGTGAGCACAGATACATAGTAGGCAATAAAATTGGCCTGATGACCTGCTATTGCTCACTTGGGCAGTTAATGGAAAGGTACATACTACAGACAACTTCTCCCGATGTGATATCTTTAACGATATTACCAACAACTGAAAGTCTCGATCAGCATGCTGATTCATGAGTGCACACTTACACAATTGTACACGATTTTCCTTCAGATCTGTGCTCTTCATCTGTCATAACCATCTGCTGAAAAGATCGTGACTCTGTAAACTCTATGGAGATCTGCCTACACTGCTAGTCGTGAGTACGTGCACACTTCAGTTTCCGCAACATCGTTCCATCGTTTCTAGAGATTTTTATGCTGGTTAAAAAATCAAATGAAAATATATGATGTGCTTTTGTACGATAAAACATGATTGTCGGAGCGTATACACTAATGCAATATCGGACCGAACAGTAGCTTATAGCATGATTGGCGCGATGATAGGGTGAAAAACCTATAATGTGTACCCAGCTTAAGGTTCAGCTTTAGGGAAGTTGAGTTTCAAAGATGGGTATGAGACAGATAGATTGATAGATATGAGAGAGGAAGATATAGGTAGGTATATATAGGATAGATATATATATTAGAGACAGATAGATATTATGAAATAACAATAGATAGATATAAATAACATTTCATAGAAAAGTTTGAAATATGAGATAGGGACCATCATAATTACTTCAAAATTGTTTTAAAACCATTTTGTTGAGTCAGTTTTAAAGTTCAAAAACTTGTGATAATGTCAAGAGAGTCCCATATAGCCGAAAGCACTTAAACGCATGCATGTGTGTGTGTAACTTAAACTTACCTTCAAGTTGTTAATGCTTCCTCATCCCAGGCCGACCAATTAGAGGGAATGGGGGAGTGCCTGAAGGGTCTATATAGGTACCTGTATGTCACATGTCCGGCCTCACTCTCTTCAAGAGATCCCTGTGAAGACCTGCTGAGAAGGGGTTTGTATTTTAATACCTAGTCTTTTTCTGTGGTTTGGTTTCTTTTTGCTACCTCATTTTGACAATAATTCTTTGTTGTATATTGTGGTGTACTGTCACTGTTAATTGTATAGTTTCCCTTCCCCTAATTTGTTTTCCTTCCTATTATTGCTCCTTGCCTTGTTTTGTCCTGTTCTATATCTCTTTTTCCCTTATTTTCCTGCTAGGCTATTGCAAGGTATCCCATCCATTAGTGATTATGCCCCTTCCTAAGCACGCTTCCAACCGTCCCATTAATCAATGTTTACAGACCAGACTATCAGAGGGTAACCCACCTCCATCTAGACCCATACCATTAATGAGCATTCCCATAAGCAGTAACTCGTCCCAATATGCAACTAGTCAGGTTGACATCACGATGACCGCATTGCGGTTATCGGTCATCATGACGTCATCAGCTGACGCCGCCTTCTTCAGGGATCGCCTTCACTTCCAGTCGCAATACACAGAAGTCGTCCTTCACGGTGGTCGGGGAAGGAGCCCTTAGGTCTCTCTACGTCGGGGTAAGTATTGTCGGAATAATGAGTATCATTATTCCGTACCCAACCTGTTAGATTGGTCAATTATCGTGACAGTGAGAACAGGTCAATTCCTCTAAGCTCTGGTCCGGAAGTGCCCAACACTTTTAAGTATCAGGTCCCACCAGTAATCTCAATCGAGATCGGGAGCTGTATTAGGTCCGATACTAACGTATTATCTATTGCAGAGTCTCAGAGCCCGTCGATTGTCCAAGAAGGCAGGAACCCCATAAGAACCCTGGAAGTTTCCACACCGCTGATGAGCAGCATGGAGGTGTGGACTTCAATCCCATATGCAAAGGGAATCGGGATGAGGCAAATGGAGTTTTCGTCTCTTCGAGAACCTCCAAGCTATTACACATACAGTAGGGAACATGAGCCCCCCTTAGCAAGTACTAGTGATGACTCCTCTGACACGGATCTGGACTTGCGCCTGTCAGGTGCCGTCTCCGAGCTCTCCACAGGCGCCGGAGATGGACACCTTTTCTCCGCAATCCACGTCCTGTAGCCTAGCAGCAGAACGCTATCTCTGCACACCTGTCCGCAGCCAGCATGTCTGACCGCCAAAATCTCCCTAACCCAATCAGGAGGCACCATAGGGTATATAAAGCAGCTGCTGACACATGTCTAGTGCCAGAGTATTGGTTCTTCCAGCTCCAGCATTGTTGTTCCTGTGTTACTCCTGTGTATTGAATCCTTGGCTATAGTTTGACTTCTCTTTTGGATCATCCCTTGTTCTTCGCTGCCCGCACTGGTTTTGAACCTTGGACTGTTCCTGAGTGAGAGATATGATTTGCCTTCTCTCCATTGTACTGCACTCCTCTGGTTTCGACTCGACCTGTTTGACTAGTCTCCATTCACTATGCTGGTAACTATCTGGGAGAACCGCGACCTGAGCATCACACACAGCAAAGCCCAAACCTCCTTGCGGGGGTCCCTGGGGAACACCGGTGGTGCATTAGACTCCGCGCCTCTCAGTTTAGTTGCGCTAATATCAGTCAGTGATATTCCTAGTGAAAGTCGTGACAGCGCCAGTTTTTGAAAATGTTGCACACCCAATTATTAGGTAAACCACCAACTAAAACAAATTTGATACTAGGTTCTCAAGTAGGTGAACGCGCAGGTGACAGGGGTCAGTGCAGTCCCTCACGTTTGGGGTTAGGCCCAGAGTGAGAGATAGAATTAGAAAAGACATTTTCGTAGACATGTTCACTGTCACGGTAATGAGTAAGAAGGGTCTGGCGGCTGCAAAAAAAGAAAATGGCATAGGGGTAGAGGCATACAAATATTTTGCTAAATGGCTTAGCGGATACTGTGTATTTTCGACCATATACATTGAATCTAGGCCTGGCGAGTCAGCGGATGTGTGGAACTATTTGCAAATGATAAACAACATGCATAAAAAAGATGACCCCTCAATATATAGTAGATATGATGACATTTTTTAGGAGGAAAATGAGCGGATAGGCAAGCATCCCCTTAGGGTCGAACGATATTGATACATGGTTGGAATTAATGCGCCTGAGCAGACAGAGTTCCAACTTCCCCAGTCAAAATTGATTTCAGGGAGTGGGGAGGGCTCCAGCGGCCCTCCTCCCAAAAAACAGATGCTTCTCGTACAATGCAGGCTCATGCAATAGGGGCGCAGCATGCAAATACCAACACATGTGTTCAATTTGCAGGGGTCCTCATCCCGCCACAGAATGCACAAGACCCTCACACACACAGGAGGTCGGGGAAGAGGCCCTCAGACCACAGCTACACATCAAGACCCATTCCCCAATTAACATACATGTGTTAGAAAAATGACTGAAGCTATACCTACATCAAGAAAGGGCCACCTTTTTGAGTAAAGGTCTTCGCTTAGGTTTTAAAATCCCTGTGCAAGACACATTATGCCCGCCCATTCCCCATAACCTAAATTCCGCGTTTAGTTTCCCAGAAGTGATGGAGGAGAAAATAACTAAAGAATTGAAGGCCAGGGGGATATTGGGTCCTTTTGAATATCCACACATTCGTATTCTTGTAGTGTCACCAATAGAGGTCATTCCAAAAAAGGCGCCCGGAAAATTGAGGCTAATTCAACATCTTTCTTACTCTACGGGCAATTCAGTGAATGATTCAATTGACCCTCTTTTATGTACTGTTGGTTACCTATCAGTCCTTCAAATCTGCTCTGGGGTTAGTTCAAGAGTTTGGAATCGGCTCCCTGCTGGCAAAGCTAGATATCGAGTCGGCCTTCTGGCTACTACCATTACACCCGGAGTCATTTAGATTGATGGGTTTCAAATACAAAGAGGGTTTTTATGTGGACCGTTGTCTGCCCATGGGCTGCGCAATCTCTTGTTCCTACTTCGAAAGCTTTAGCTCATTCCGGCACTGGGGTATACAAGCAGGCACGGGACATCACGGGATTGCTCATTACTTAGACAACTTCCTTATCATTTGAAGAGCAGATTCATGACAATGTAGTGTCATTTTACATGCAGTCAAGTAATTTTTCACAATGCTAGGAGTACCCATCTCCTATGACAAGGCGGAGGGCCCAGTAGAGAGGTTGTCTTTTCTTGGGATCGAGATCGACACCACAGCCAGTGTTTTCCGCCTTCCGTTAGATAAAATTGAGAATATGAAGGAAGCTATAGCTGCAGTTCAGAGTGCTCAGTGCACCCAATTGTGTAAAGTACAATCCCTCCTAGGCCTGTTTAATTTTGCATGTGGAATTATTCCCATGGGTCAGGTTTTCTGCAGAAAACTCCAAAGAGCTATAGCAGGCAGATCAAGATCTCATTCATCGATACGTTTGTCTCAAGAAATTAGGTAGGACTTACAAATTTGGATCAGGTTTTTAGACGATTTTAATGGTAAACGAATTAGGCCCACCCCCCTGGTCCCTAATCAACAACTAGAATTGTTTACCGACGCATCGGGATTGCTAGGTTTTGACGCTTATTGGAACAGGAATTGGTGCGCAGCGCACTGGCCAGAATCATGGCACCGATGTGTCATTGTAACCAACCTATTAGTCCTAGAACTCTTTCCAATAATAGTATCGTTAGAATTATGGTCCCCAATGTTATGCAATCGACAAATAGTTTTTTGACGTGACAACATGGGTGTAGTCCAAACCATTAATAAACAGAGTGCCACCTCCCCTTATGTTATTGCCTTAATACGTCATTTAGTTCTCCGCTGCCTAGAATATGACTTCTTGTTCAGAGCACAACACGTCCCCGGAGCTAATAACGACATTGCAGACTCTCTGTCACGTTTTCAATGGCATCGATTTAAGGCCTTAGCACCACAGGCAAATCTTACAGGGACCCGTGTCCCTCTTGTGTTTGGCAAATAATCAAGCCGGCATAATAGGATTGGCAGAGCGAGCCCTGGGAACAAGACGAGCTTATCAGGCGGCGTGGAGTCAATAATCCAATTTTCTGAATATTAGGGACCCCCTACACTCAGGTCAGACAGATGCCATCGCAGCTTTCCTGTGGGAGCGATATAGTTTGGGGGCATCTAGGACAGCCATGGCCTCCACATTAGCTGTAATATCATTCATGTTGCGACTATATTGAAGGGAAGATGTAACAAAGAGCTTTATTATAGCCAAAGCGCTGAAAGGATGGGCGCGCAACAGACCGTTAACTGAAGACACTAGGAGACCAGTAGACGTCCTGATGTTGCGAAAATGAATGCAGTCGCTGCAGGTTGTTACACGTGATAGTTACGAGTCATTGATGTTTAGGACGGTCTTTGCGCTAGCATATTTTGGAGCTTTCAGAATATCGGAATTGGCAACACAGTCTAGGCAAAGAACCTCTTTGGGACTATTAGCTCATCAATTGATAATTCAAGGGAATTAGGGAATCAGGGAATCAGATATTATGTAAAATCTCTAGGTCTAAGACATACCAAGCCCGTAGAGGCTCATGGGTTCACATTCTGCCAAATGTGGATCCAGAAATTTGTCCCCTAACACTTGTAAGACAATTTCATAGTACTAGACCTCCCCATCCACCACAATTCTTAGTTCATAGTGATCATTCAGCCCTCACCAGATTTCAATTTCACTCAATTTTTAAACGTGCCTTAAAAGTCATGGGTTTAGACCCGTCCCTACACGGCACCCATTCCTTCCGTATTGGGGCAGCGATGGCGGCAGCATTGGCAGGGGCATCCGTGGAAGCCATAAAGACATTAGGGCGTTGGAAATACGCCTCTTATAAGAAATACATTAGGCCCAATGTATAATCATTACTGTTTCTTCAGCAGCTCTCCTTCCTTTAATCTATACTGGCTACTTCCTACTCTCTTTAAATCCAGTAACCCATGGCTCCACTGCTCGTCGCTTTTACGTAAGGGCGTAAAGGGATTTTACCCGTTTTTCCCTGGATAAAGGCCTGATTAGTGGTGAGCTTCCAGGGTTTTTGCGGGTTTTTCACCTTCACATGGGCTGCCAATTTACCCCCCCCCCCCAATTCCACTCCCCCCATCCACCCTCCTTCTTTTCCACGGTTACTAGGGCTTGGAAAACCTCACCCCCCTTTTTTCCCCATCTTTACCCTCTTGGTGTTTGTCTTGTTGTCTCATGCTTGATCCCCTCCTTTTTTTATGCATTTCACAACACTGGGACTTGGTGCCACAGCAGCTCCACTGAGGGCAAAGGAGCAGATGACATTATCCAACAAAAATACACCTGTTTTGAGCCTGCCTGGCCCAGGATAAGTTATTTTACATGTCCCCTTCGCCTTCCAAAATCTATCTGGATTGTTGGCCATTCGTATGTCTTCTGGGCAGCCAGAAACAAGGAAGCCAATCAATACCAACAATTCCCGACCCCAGTTGAGGTTTACTGGCTAGGTAGGTGGGGAATGTGGTTACGTGGTTAGCACTTCTGCCTTACAGCAATGGGGTCATAAGTTCAATTCCCGACCATGGCCTTATCTCTGAGGAGTTTGTATTCTCCCCGTGTTTGGCGTGGGTTTCCTTTGGGTGCTCCGGTTCCTTACCACACTCCAAAAATATACTGGTAGGTTAATCGGCTGCTAACAAATTGACCCTAGTCTGTCTGTCTGTGTCTGTCTGTGCCTGTCTGTTTGTGTGTGTGTGTGTGGGGGATGGGGGGGGATTGAGACTGTAAGCCCCAAAGGGGCAAGGACTGATGTGAGTGAGTTCTCTCTGTACAGCTCTGCGGAATTAGTGGGGCTATATAAATGAATGGTAATAATAATAATAAATAATAAAATGTGCTGGCCCAATTTATTGCCCTGGCGGACGCGCCTGATTAACCAGTGGGGCCTGCCTGACATGTTGTTAGTACATTTGGGGGGCAATGACATAGGGAAAGGAAAATCCATTGAGCTGATTTATCAAATATGGCAGGGCCTTACCGATGTAAAAACTAACAGGCCTACCATCATCCTGGCATGGTCCGCAATAGTGCCCCGATTAAAGTGGAGATCAAACATATCCCCGCAAACCATCAGGAAAATAGTCAAAAAAATTAATCGAGCTGCCAAAGTGGCTATCATTGCTAAAGGGAGCTTCGTAATCGAACACCCTCGGTTATCGACTGGACAAGCAGTATGTTTTCGTCGCGGGGTACACCTCACAGATTTCAGTGTAGGTTTGTTTATTCAGAACATTTATAGTGCTATACGAGTTGCCCTGAGGTAGTTTAGCTCATGGCGGGCTGTCCCTAAGGACATCCAGCGGTGGTCGGAAGGCACTGCGATCAGTGGCTGGGGCATACGGTGTTATCGCTGATTGACCGTATTAGACTGCCCCCTTTGAGGAACGCGACTCTTGATCCTTTATAGGGAGGATCCCTTGGCTTGATATAAGGCTCGCCACTGTGAGTCTAGAGGCGGTGTAGGCACCTGACGCCAGATTTAACATCGACTAGGCAGTTAAGGAATTTTTCCTGTGTTAAGTGGAGTTAGGCCGTTAGCCATCCACGCTTGGTTCAGACTCCAGTTGGTTTAGCTGTCCCGCAGTGCACTTTCTCTGCCATATTATAATATTAATAAACTGTGACCTTCTTTTGCCAGTATAAAAATCTCTGTGTATTTATTATTAAATAAGTGATATTAAGTTAAAGCTATGCTAAGGGTTGCGACAAGAGAAGGTGTGTTATAAAGGTAGAAACCATCCAGGTTATGCAATTTAATTCTCAAACTTTAGACTGAAATTTATGCAAAGCACACACGTTTACCAACATTAGAGCTAGTTTGAACATGTTAGAGGTTGTTTAAGCCTAATGACTACATTGTATAGTTTTTTTTAACAGTTCTCCATGTGAGCTTCGAACTTCGGAAATGTTTGCTGTTAAAATGTAAACCTTTAAAAATACTATCAAAGGTAGACATTTTTGAAGAGGCAATTTATAATTTATTTTAAAATATTTAAGACACAATACAGCATGTTTAAATGTGACCACAAGCAATGAGTCATGAATGTCAAATTTGTACTGAAAATGTAAATTCAGCATTCACTGTTTGAGGGCTGGGCATCGCTGCATTTGGACCAGATTGAAACGGCTGTCTTTATTCAAGCATCTATAATATGAAAGATAGATAGATAGAAAGTCATTAACAACACTTCTCCCCCTTACATCTCTGACCCTGTCTCGAGGTACATACAATCTGACTCTGACCTCCGCCTCAATTCACCTCTCATTACCTCCTCCCATGCTCTCCTCCAAGACTTCTGCCATGCTGCTCCCAATCTTTGTAACACCCTGCCCTGCATCATTTGACTCTCCCCCAACCTTCAGTCCTTCAAACACTCACTCAAAACTCACCTTTTCAAACTCACTTATCTTACCACCTCTTGACCGTCTTATCCATCACCTCATCTTCCTTTTGTCTGCCAAATTTTCTCCCAGTTGCTCCTATTGTTTCTCACCACCCCTCCCTCTAGAATGTAAGCTCTCGCGGGCAGGGTCCTCTTTACTTATTATCCCTTGTCTGTCTACTGTTTGACTCCCTCATATGTCCTGTAACGTCTTTTGTAGCACTCTGTGTGAGTCCCCATAGAATTACTCACATTCATCTGTGCTACTTATGTGTGTTACCTCATTTATTTGTTACTTGCTTCTGTATCTGTGGTGCCTAATAAATAAATAAATTAATTAATTTATTATTATTAATAATAATAATAATAATAATAATAACAATAACACAAAGAAATGTGACAACACACTGGTATTAACTCTTGGTAGGGAGTAATACATCTTACCAATAACACAAAAGAGCAAGTTTACATTCTGGAACAAAGATGGCTTCATTCTTGAAGAATGGAATGCAGTGGTAGGAATGTCACAATTGGTTTTAGGTTAGAATAAACTCTGTTGTCTCTAGGAATGATGCTGCAGAGTTGTATGCCTTGTGAGATGAGAACAATGATAATAGGGGTTGTTCAATGTGTGGGGCAACTGGAGTCTCAACACACACACACATATACCTAATATTCTATGTGTATGGTAGGGTTAAGTGTGGGCAGTGTAGTCGTAGCAGTGTAGAGCAATGCTAGGCAGTACCTCTGTTTCAAGAAGACCAGCCCCACAAATAGCTCTAAATTTGGTGCAATGCAGTGTTAGGCACATATGCAGCGGACACAGACCAACTCAAGAAAGTTGTAGGGTTCTCTAAACATGAATGACAGATCTGGAATGTCTTTCAGTGACTCTACTCACCATAGGCAAAATGAAATAGGCAAATGCAATATCAGCAGCAGGGTCCTGAAATTATGACAAAGAAACAGGTCAAGAAGTAGGCAACTTAATTATTCCTGGACTCTCCCTGGATCTCATTGTCTGATACCTCTTCTTTCCTCTGTGCTGAGTCTTGCTTTCTCTTTTCCTCTGGGCTGAAATCTGGCACTCTCTATCCTCTGTGCAGGACATGAACTCTCTTCTTCTTCAGTAGCTGGTAAAGGACCACTAGCAGGCTATTCTCTGATCATGGTAGGCACCCCTATGGCATTGGCACTCCCCTGTGATAGTCTTGCAGCTAACTCTGATAGTCTTGTCTGACTAAACTGACAGCCTTGTCTGTTAGTGTAGAAGCTCTATCTGTGTCACGGGGTAATATTGGATGGAGCCTGCTTAACAGTGGTTAGTGGCACTGAACAAAGAGGTGTGGAGTCTAACACGCCTCTGATCTTCGCCAGAGACTTCCGCAAAGAGATATGGGCTTCGCCGCATGGAACGTGCAGGTTGCCGTTATCTATGTCAGTCACTGGAGAAACAGGTGGGTGAAAGTAGCGTGATCAGATAAGTCTAGTTCAAGCCAGACGAGGTGTTGTACCGAATGACAATACAAAGCATGGTCAGGGAAGCCAAAGGTCACAGCTGGTCAGGAGACACACACAAAATCAAAATCCAGGAAAGAAGTAAGGAGCCTAACCAAGATCACAACAGGGTATTCAAGGCAAGGAGAACAGGAGCAGGACACAGAGACTGGAATAGGTAGAAGAGCTGGATTTAGGGTGGACCTAATACTCTGGCACCCTAATGGTGCCTGAGTCCTCCTTACATGGGAATTGTTAATAAACACCTGGAGCTCAGTGACGTCTCACAAATATAAAACAGTTGAAATTTGTAAAGAGGAAATACATGATATAGCCGTCATCACAGTGACCATATTATTATGAAGATTTAGTGAATACTGTCTCAGTTCATCTGCTGGACCCAGTGAGCTCAACTTGCCATCTCTTCCCCTCCTATGGTAATCTCTACTGCTTCCTTGGTGGGTGCAGTTGCAGCTGAATATAAGGAACAAGTATCCTGGCTCTGTGTCCAGTATTGAGTCTGATGTTAAAGAAAAACACAGGGCTACACACAGCTACTCAAAGCTGGAGGACAGCCACCAGCATGTCCTTCCAGCACAAAAATGACATTCTTCTCTAGAACCAAAAGAGGAATGTGACTCAGTTAAGATAAATGGTGAAGGACAATTATGGTTGCCAGCAGCTGACTGTTTTAAGATTTCCACAATGACTAGTTTTCATGACTTCAACTCTTTTTGTCTTTCCTTAATCCGCCCGCGCCACACCATAGGTAGCTTCACAGAAATTCCAGTCACCAATGACTGCATTATAGGCAGCTGATAATGCTGATGACTTACAATAGCTACCTGCATTTTTCCCACCAGCAGCTATAATTGTTATTCTGCTACCCTATGTATCAAATGTTGCCAACACCTCTTAGGTTGTAAGCTCATTTGGCCAGGAATATCTTTACCTTAAATTTTATGTCACTGTAAGTAATTTATTTGTGTCTTGTGCCCCACAATGTATAATATGCATAATATGTCAGCCTTTATAAATTGTGTAATAATAATACATTAAATTATACTATAACATATAGTTCCTCAAGGTTCCGTGCTGGGACCACTCCTTTTTAATATATTTATTAATGACCTTGGTGATGGTTTAGAGAGTAAAGTTTCTATTTTTGCAGATGACACTAAACTCTGTAAGGTAATAAAATCAGAGCAAGATGTAGCTTCTCTACAGAGGGACTTAAATAAACTGGAGGATTGGGCGGCTAAATGGAATATGAGGTTTATCACAGATAAATGTAAGGTTATGCATTCAGGGATCAAAAACAAGAACGCAATCTATAAATTAAATGGAATTAATTTGGGAGAATCTATAATGGAAAAGGATTTGGGAGTGCTCGTAGACAGTAGACTTAGCAATAGTGCTCAATGTCAAGCAGCAGCTGCAAGGGCAAACAAAGTATTGGCATGCATAAAAAGGGGCATAGATGCAAGGGAAGACAGTGTAATTTTGCCACTGTATAAATCATTGGTAAGACCTCATCTTGAATATGCAGTACAGTTCTGGGCACCACTCTATAAAAAAGATAATTTGGAACTAGAAAGGGTTCAGAGAAGGGCGACAAAATTGATAAAGGGTATGGAGTCATTAAGTTATGAGGAAAGGTTAGCCAGTTTAGGCATGTTTACTTTAGAAAAGAGGCGTCTAAGGGGAGATATGATTACTATGTACAAATACATTAGGGGTCAATACAGAGAGCTTTCATGGGAACTTTTTACCCCAAGGACCATACACAGGACACGTGGTCATCCCCTAAGGTTAGAGGAGAGGAAATTTCACAACCAGCAAAGGAAGGGGTTCTTTACAGTAAGGGCAGTCAAGATATGGAATTCATTGCCAGGGAAGGTTGTGATGGCAGATTCAATAGATATGTTTAAGAAAGGGTTAGACAAATTTTTAGCGGAAAGGTGTATCCAGGGATACGACCGTCAATTTAAAATAAAGGATAGTAGTGGATATAGGGTAAAAATTGAATTGCAATATTGAGTCTGGGGGGATTTTCAAAATTGAAACAGATGGGCGGTTGCCTACTCTGGATTAATTTCAAATATAAGTGCAGGATCGCAGGAGATCCAAAATAGGTTGAACTTGATGGACTGGTGTCTTTTTTCAACCTCATCAACTATGTTACTATGTTACTATGTTACTATATATAATATAACATCACAGTAATAAACTGATGACCGGTCCATTGGTATTATTTTTTGGAAAACATAAAAATTGTCCAAAATCTTAAAATTCAGAACAGATCCTTGCATTCATTTTGATTGATTTGAGCCTCATTATCTGCAGCTGAAAAAGTATACATTAAAATGATCACATTGTAAGCTCCTGACTATCACTAAGGTAATTCCTTTATTCTTGGAAAGGCTATTCTAAGCTATAGTTCAAACTGGATTGTTCCAGTTAAATACAGTACATATATAGTCAAATTGCAAAACCTGTTATTAATTTCTCTGTCTGTCTCCTGAGTCAGTTGTATGATTGCTAACCAGATTTAGCTACTGAACAATTACCTAGATCATGGTTTCTCAATGATGGTAAATGTTTACCAATTACAACCCGTGTTTGTTTATACTAAGTACCACCTAAAGTGTGCACATTTATTCACAGTACCCCCCTAATTTGTGTGAATTTATATCACTCTTAAGCATATATATATTTCAAAAATACCCATTCTGTTTAGTTTTGTATTTACAGCAAATTGTACTGGAAGTGCAAATGTAACAATTTTTTTTATTATTATTAATAATATAATAATAGTGAATAACTTATTGCATTTTGCATAAAATAAACTCCCCATTAGCTGGTTTGCTTTCAAACATTTTTTTTTTAAATTAGGGAGACAATTAACTTTAAACACATAAGGGCCTGATTCATCAATGGATGCTAAGAGAAAACAATTTGCATTTTTTTTGTAAATTGGACGGAAATTGTATGCAGATATGCCTGTATTCAACAACAAAAAGATCTCAAGAAACGTTTCTAGTTCAATACAGGTATAAGTACGCTCTACCAATACAGAACTTGCAAGATACGCACAAATCATAAGTGCAATGTAAAGTCCCATCAGAACACACAGATAAGAAACAAATTATATAATACAAGTGATATGGCTAAAAATCTCATACCTCAGAGATGCCCCAAGATTGAATTAGACAGATGTGTGTGTGTGCTCAACCTTGATACGCCCCAAACTGTACATTGAGTGTGCATACGTCCCTTCCCTCCCTCTTTCCACCTTTAAAATCGTCGGTTATCGCAAGTGCCCTTTGCATTCGAAGATAATTTGGATGCACTTGCGTTCACTGGAGTATAGTCTGTTTCTGAGCATACACAAAGCAATTTTACACAAAATATGGGACATATCTCGATTTACGTTGTACTAATCCGTATATATATATACCCACTGCATCATCATAAAGCTTACCCCCACCTTCCTTCTTTAACTGGTGAGGTTGTTGGAAGGAACGGAGCATGTGGGCTGATTAGGCTGTCTTGGGGATTTCCAGAGAATGCACATATCACATGAATATTCTGGGCTGAAGTCCAGATCAGTTGGGACTCCACCAACTGGGTGTTACTGTACACACATTAAAGGTCGCGGTTCTCTAGATGGATACCAGGCGAGACTGGCAGGTGTGATGGGTGTTCACTGGCAAAGGAAATACCAGAGGAGCAGAGTCGTTCTGAACACAAAATCTAGGGACTGAAAAAGAGTTCTGAATATATGATACTGGCTTAGCTGAGAATCAAACGATACTAGATACCAGGATTAGCTAAGAAACACCCGATACTGGATACCAGGATTACCTGAGAAGCACACGATGCTGGATACCAAGCTTAGCTGAGAAGCGCTGAATACAGGACCCGAGAATTAGATGAGAAGCACAGGATGTTGGATATCAGGAAAAGCTAACAAGCACTGAATACTCGGATTATCTGAGAACAAAGGATGTTGAATACCAGTATTGACTAAGAAGCATCAGACACTAGATACCAGAATTAGCTAAGAAGCACAGGATACAGGATACAAGGATTAACTGAGAAGCACCAGATAACAGGATTTGCTGAAAAGCACAGGATACAGGAGTCACATGGAGGCACCTGGAAACAGGAGCTTAATGGTCCACCAGCAGCAGCTTATCAGGATATTAAGATTTGGCATTATATTGCCAGAACAGGATTTTAAATAGGCAGCAGGAAAAGGGGGCATAGGAAACAATTATTCAAAGCAGGGAAAAAGGAGATGGTGGGCACCATCAGAAGAGAGAAGAGCTGTTACCGCCGCAGAGAGGCCTGGCGGAGGAAGCTTTATGCACTGGCCCCCGACAAGTGAGCCAGAGGGTCCGTCATGTGACACTGGGACCTCCACATCAAGTAAATGGTGCATCCTTCTGGTATATATTTTTGAACTTGTGCATTGTGGGAGTCTCAGCAATTAGAGTAGTCTTTGAAATTGTATCTGTGCAGTGGAGCATATGCAATTGAGGGGGTCTTTACGTGAGTGGAGTATATGCAGTAGGGACTATGTAACGTGGCTGAAAGTAGGGTCATTCTATTCATTGAGGTGACTGAATTGGTAAATTTTAATCCAGGCTCACTCTTCCCTTCCAGTGACATGTGGCTTGCTGACATGTACTTACTGCCGCAGGTGTGGAGGCAGCAAAGGAAGGAAGCAGGGGCTGGCTGGCTGGCTGGCATATTTAAGCCTGGGGGGCAAAACTTGTCTCAGCAGCCTATTAGAAACATTTTATATACAGGTAGTCCAGTGAGCCAGGACAAGGTAGCCCACTATGGGACTACCCAATGGGAGAGATGCCCCCCCGCTCCCAGCCCAGCCAGTTCCTTTAAGTAATATGTGACATGCAGCTCCCAGTGGAAAAAGGTAAGTTGGTGGGGAGGAATATGCTTTTAATTTAAAGGTGAGGTGATGGTGGGAACTAATTACATTTTGAAACAAGAACAAATATCGAGGAAAATGTATACAACTGAGGCACTCTATGTTTAAACTAATATAAAAAAAAATCACAACTTTTATTGACATATTGCCCTTAAAAAATGTATTAAGTACACCTGGTACCAAATCATCATGATTAGCGAAATATTAAAAACAAGGATAATGAATTGACTTAATTATGCAATGAATTACTGTTAAAATAGCAGTGTACAACTGCTAAGCCATGTTATTGTATTTATATATTAATAAATGATATCATAAAAATTATTTATTTATTCTCTTGTTTTTATTCAATACTTACTATTTTTCTCCTGTTCCATCTTTGTCTCAAAATGACAACATGTCTCCAGCTACTTTGCAGAAAATAATATCTGTTTGTTACATTCAAATTCTTATTAATTGTTTATTGTCTGTAATTGTCTATAGTATGCACTGATAGATTTAATATATTTCCTATAATATTAAGTAGATCCTCCGTCCTCAAACTATATAACATAGGGATATTACTTTTTCCCTATTAATTAATATTATGTTTTTGCCTTGAGAAAGGATACTTAGCGTGACGCGCATGGGCATTAGCCACGCAAAATATATTCTAATCAAAGTGTGTGAGTGCACCCCCTTAATTTAATGTTGCAATTGCAATATAACATAGTCAATATTAAAAATAGAATAAGAGGTTAGTGATTCACTTAGTGTGGTGTGGATCTCTACAACAGGGGGCTAATTTAATGTCAGGGCTGGTGGTGGGTGGGGGGTAATAGACGTATTTATTAAATGTGAATGCTATTAATTTAATATCATTACGAGTTGAAGTGCGAGAGGTCTAAAGAATTGCATGCCTTTGTATATTTCATATACTGATCACTTTTTCAAACAGGGCCCCAACATTTCAGGATCTGGACAAGCAGGGACTGAACTTAAGACACCAGCAGCAGAAGTAACAGGTAGTGAAATATTCAAGAACAGGTAGGACAGAGCAGCTCCTCCTGCCAGTTGTTCTGATTCTGAAACAGCAGGAACAGTTGGGAGGTATGTCAGAAAATGGTGTATTCCTTTCGTCAATTAGGATTTGCAGAGTCTAACGGACCCCCTGGTATACACCAGGGACCACCGCAAGGAAATTAAAGCTTAGTTGCAGAAAGTCTTCAGGTTGCGACTCTCTGATGTGTCTCCGGTGTTGCAGGCTGGTATAGCAGGCTGAATTGTTAGGGAAGTGTAAATCACAATCACTAGTCAGAAGAGTGGTCAAAGCAAGACAGGGTCCGTAACACAAGAGAGTACACCTGGAGCACAATCAGAATAATGGTCAAAACAAGCAAAGGTCTGTAATACAAGAAGGAACAATAGAACCCTGGAGCAAGCAGGAAGCTTACTCTGGCACTGAGAAATGCTCAGAGTGGTCTTTGAATACCTAGTACCTAGACAGGCATACAGATGACTTAAGTGTTCACCTGACCCCAACTTCATGAAGAAGATAAAAGAACAAGAGAGACATGTGCCTGCTCCTATACTAAGGAAAAGTGAAGCAGAGTTAAGACAAAGATGCTGGATTGGGTAAGTAACACCATGCTCACGCTGCTTTGCGCATGAAGGGTGGAGCCGAGTGTCTTATAGTTGTGTGCACAGCATTGCCATTGTGTTTGAAGTGGAAGAGGCTGGAGGATGGTTTAAAATTGTTCAAAGCAATAGCCATTCCCACTGCTGTCGCTTGGTGGCACCAACACCAACGTCTCGCATTGCTCAGTTTTCTGACAATTTCCATGCTGACTGACAATTTGATACCACCTGCACCATGAAGCCACTTTTGTAAAATTTTCCAGGGCCACTTTAAAGTCCAAATCTGATGCTTAAGACATTAAATACAAAAATAACTTGTTGAATATATGTGTAATATTTACTGTATTATCATTTATTTATATGTTGAAATTCAGCAAGGCTTCTCTATGTAACCTAGACTGCATGCCTTATAGATGAAGAGTTAAGTTATCCATTGTTGGAGTCAACTCTATTAAAAATTATGCAACAGTTTATTAGTAACTTAATGTTCCTGCGGGAACAGGTTTAAACCAGAAATATTTGTCATGTTCTCAATATTATTTAATACGTTTTTAATATGTATCAGCAATATCTAGAAAGTTCATACAAGGAAGTTTTAATGCAGAGTACTGCAAGCTAAAGATATTTATAGTCTGGTTGTTCATGTTGCTGTGACCTTAGGCTCAGTTTTTAGGCTGGTATTAATATACAAATTGTTGGTGGAATAAAGTAGATTTATAAATTTGACAGCTAGATAACGTCCAGTCATTACTTACAATTATTTAACCTCTTTGCCACTGAGCCTATTTTGGCATTTTTTTGGGTTGGTCCCATTGTAGCATCAATGTCAGTCGATGGACTTTGTCATCAATAAAATTGTCATTTTAAAAATGATGGCGAAGTACTGAGAATCATCGGAACTGCTGCTTAGTAAATATACCCCAATGGCTCAAGTGCTCCTCTGTCACACTTCTGGTACCAGAGACGAAAAACCAATAGCCAGGATACTCCCCTTCTCAATGACATCTTCCAGATAGCTTAGGACCAAACTTCCCAGGACACTGTCAATTAAATGATTTTTACCAAAAGAGGAGCATGAACATCCTCAGCAGATTTCCAAGAGTCTTACCTCTGTCAATGAAGCAGATACTATAGTCGATTCTGAAAAATATGAGATTCCAGGATATTTTCAGATATGAATATCTCATGATTATCAGCTTGAATTGGCCCAGGAGGGGGCAAATAGTGACCAGGCAATGGATTAATAAATGTAGGTTTTAGAAATGAAACTGAAATAGAAAACAGAATGTACCTTAATGGAATCAGGAAAATCCAATCGAAAAGACACTGGACTAATCTGTGCAAGGATCTTATATGGACTAATAAACTTGCTACCCAACCTAGTAGATGGTACCTTCATCCTTAAATGTTGAGTTGACAACCATGCTTCATAATCAATATTAACAATGTGAGCAACTCTCCGTGATCTGTCAGTATCACGTTATATCTTTTGAGAAATTTTCAATGTCTTCTTTGATAATTCGAAATTATTTTGCATTACAGTCAGTTGATCTTCAACAACAGGAATTGGAGAGTCACAAGGTAGATTGGGGCATATTGGAACATATATTTGGACATATATACTAGATTAGCATAGAAAGGGCTAAATCTAGTAGATTAATGTTTGGAATTGTTATATGCAAATACAGCCATGGGGAGGACATCAACTCAATCATCTTGTAGGTGACAAATATAACATCTAAGATATTGTTCAAATATTTGGTTAGTTCGCTCTGTTTGGCCATTTGACTGTGAATGAAACATAGTAGAAAAGTTCACCAAAATGCCATGAGATTTACAAAACTATTTCCAAAATTTTGATGTGAATTGAACCCCTTGGTCTGACACCACATTATTAGGAACTCCATGCTGACAGAATACTTATTTTATAAGTAAATCAGGAGTTTCTTTTGCTGGAGGAGTATAAAGTGTGCCATCTTTATAATCCTTTTAATTAACATAAATATAGTGGTCATATTCTTAGATCTTGGAAGATCTACTATATAATCCATGGAAATGCAATCCCATGGATATGTAGATATTGACACAGGTTGTAAGAGTCCAAAAGGAGAAGTATGGGGAGTTTTAAATCTGGCACACATTGTACATGATGATAGATATTTTGTTACATGCTCTTTATACTTGGCCACCAGAATGAATGACTTACCAGGTCTTGAGTTTTCTGGACTCCTTTATGGCCTGCTAATTTAGAGTCATGGAATAGTGCATGACCTTTAACCGTGCTTTTTCTGGAACATATAGTCGATGTGCCAGGTACCAGACTGTGGTTATAGGTTAATTTTAAACATTTTGTAGGATCCAGGAGGGTAGATTCAGTATCACAACCATTCTTGATATCTGTTAATACCTCCCTGGTACAAGGAACCCCCAAAAATTTCAGATCAGGAATTATTTGTTTGAATATGCCCTACCTGTTGAGGATTCTAAAGATAGGTTCTTGAAAAAGTATTGGCTTTCCCATTTTTTAAACCAGGTCTATAAGACATCAAAATGGTTAAAAAAAAAGAGCTCATCAAGGTTGTTGAGGACGTAATAACTTTGCTGATTAAAGGAATTCAAAATTTCGATGATCTGTGAGGACTATCATTTGATGTTTTGCACCTTATAAGAGATGTCTCAATTCCAAAAAAGACCAACTATAATGGCAAGAAGTTCATTATTCCCCGCATCGTAATATCTTTCAGGAGTAGTCATTTGCCTTCAACAAAATACACAAGGGTGAAGGAACATCTTTTTGCCTACTCTATGTGATATTACTGCTCCTAGAGCTGAATCCAGTTTCTAAAACAAATGAAAGTGTAAGACCAGTATGAATTAATATAGGAGCTGACATAAACTTTGTTATTAAAATGGAAAAGGCTTTATCAGTTTCTGGTGACCATTGAAAAAAAGGACCCGTTTTTGTGAGTTGAGTAATGGGGACAGTAATTCCAGAAAAGTTCTTTATAAAATGTTGATAAAAATTAGCAAACCCCATAAATTGTTGACCATCTATAACATTTTTAGGTATGGGCCAATCCAGAGCACAGACTTTAAAGGGATCCATGCACAGTCCTTGAAGGGATATAATGTAACCCAAAAATCTAATTTAAATGCAATGGAATTCACATTTCTCAAATTTGATGTATAACTGGTTTATACAAAGACATTGTAAAATAATTTGAACATGTTTTTGATGTTCTTGTAAAGAATTTGAAAAGACAACGATATCATCAAGATACACAATAATGAATAGATCTAGTAAATCTTGAAAGACATCATTTATAAAAAGTTGAAACAACCACTGCAATCAAAATGATTGCTTTGAGAAAGTCCATTTTAAGTGGACGAAACACACCAGCCAGATTGGTGTCCGAGTTTGATGTCCTTGTGGATCCGGAAGACTGCTATACACTGCACTGAGGAAGGAACTAATATTTGAGACATTTTGAATTTGAGTGTTTGCTTCTGCCCAGGCAGTATACATTGTTGCGCACCATCTTCAGTGTGTCCAGCGTTCATCGGAAAGCTGTGGATGTTAGACAGAATGTGGAGATTGTAAGTGGTACTTGTTTACTACCTCCTAAATATACTAAACTCTGAAAATTGGTTGCCTAATAATGCGGATATTTTGCTCGCTGATTCAGTCTTTAGCCGCCGGATCAATATCCAATAAACTCTTTTTATGTCTGGAGCCAATTATCTGGAAAATAATCATTACGTGAATTAATCAGGCTTTATATGCCCCATGCACACTTATGTGGTTTATTCTCTCTTATGTGTAGCAGTAATGAATTTTTATTGCAGTGCTTGTTTCAACTGTTTATGACTTCTGTATAGGCATATATCATTAAGATTTATTGTATTATTGCTTTCTCAAGTCATACTGCAAATATATAGGATTTAAATTAGATCCATTTGAGCTTAGTTCAATCAGAAATCTTTTTGAGCTTGTTCAGTTTGCTATTTTTTTTATCTAATATAGGTGTAGCAGTTTGCATATGTTTATTTAGGTTTTTACTAGAGATGGGAACTTCAGGTATCCGAGTACCTAGCCGAGCAGGCACGCTCCCACCGATTGCGGAATTGAAAACAAGGCAAAACATCATTGTGACGTCATCGGATCTCGGAGCTCGGTTCTCGCGATGTTTCAAATGCATAAATATCCGCCTCCACAGCAATCCAGCGCTATTTGACAGAGGGGGAGAGAGAAGGGTTAGGTCGCAAGATTAGAGCAGGGAGAGAACAGTTATTACAGCAGTTATTACAGCAGGAAGAGAGCAGTTATTAGAGCCGGAAGAGAGGAGTATAGAGGAGGCATTTTTGCAAATATTACAAACTGTTTAGGGTTTCAAATTCCCTCCTAAAGAAACTATTTTCTGCCTGCAGAAATTGTAATATACCAACACAATTTCTTTCTGAATTTGCACTACAAGTGTTGGGTGTCACATATTCCCCTGTAGTAAAAAGCTATTTTCTGGTGCTGAAATAATTATATACCAGCACTATATATTTCTGAATTTGCACTACAAGTGCTTGGGGTGTCAGATATTCCCCTCTTTGAACAAAGCTATTTTCTGGTGTTGAAATTATTATATACCAGCAGTATATATTTCTGAATTTGCGCTACAAGTGCTTGGGGTGTGACATTTTCGCCATTGCCCAAAAATCTATTTTCTGGTGTTGAAATTATTATATACCAGCACTATATATTTCTGAATTTGCACTACAAGTGCTTGGGGTGTGACATTTTGCCCATTGACCAAAATCTATTTTCTGGTGTTGAAATTATTATATAACAGCACTATATATTTCTGAATTTGCACTACAAGTGCTTGGGGTGTCTGATATTCCACTCTTTGAAAAAAATCTATTTTCTGGAGATGAAATTATTATATACCATCACTATATATTTCTGAATTTGCACTATAAGTGCTTGGGGTGTCAGATATTCTCCTCTTTGAACAAAGATATTTTCTGGAGATGAAATTATTATATACCATCACTATATATTTCTGAATTTGCACTATAAGTGCTTGGGGTGTCAGATATTCTCCTCTTTGAACAAAGATATTTTCTGGAGATGAAATTATTATATACCAACAGTATATATTTCTGAATTTGCACTACAAGTGCTTGGGGTGTGACATTTTCCCCATTGCCGAAAAATCTATTTTCTGGTGCTGAAATTATTATATACCAGCACTATATATTTCTGAATTTGCACTACCAGTGCTTGGGGTGTGACATATTCCCCTGTTCCCAAAAATCTATTTTCTGATGTTGAAATTATTATATACCAGCAGTATATATTTCTGAATTTGCTCTACAAGTGCTTAGGGTGTCAGATATTCCTCTCTTTGAACAAAGCTATTTTCTGGTGTTGAAATTATTATATACCAGCACTATATATTTCTGAATTTGCACTACAAGTGCTTGGGGTCTCATTAAAATGTATTCACAGCAGTCCACATATGAGTAGGATCAGCAAGCAGCTGCTGGCACCAGTCCTTATGGTAGTCTTCCCTGTACGTCATCTGGTAAAGCCTATGTAAAAGTACATAGTCTTTTTAAGTCAGGGAAAAAAATCACACCAAAAAAAACCTTTTTACCGTGTTAAAGAGAAAAAGAGCTGTAACTGATGAAAAGTTAACTGCCAATAAAAAAAAATTGCCAACATGCCATTCTACACACACAGTGGCAAAGAAAGAATGAGGCCTTCACCTTTCTCTATTAGTGCAAGATCTAAAAATGTTACAGAGCCTTCTTCTTGTAAGGTCACTCGTGACCAAGCAAGACCAAGTACTTTGGAGTCCAAAAGTGGTGCACAACTATTGTTACGTGTGAAAGTCAAGCTGCAAGAAAACAGTAAGGCATTAGAGGAATATGTATGCTCAGAATCAGAAATTACACCAATCCCTGAGGAGAGTCCATCCATGAGTGGTATGTGTAATCATGACCATTCTGATAGTGTACTCATAAAGAAGGGCTCTTTCAGCATTTCTGTTGATGTGTGCCTGAACAGCCTGAGTGTAGCCGGTGATACACCAATTGAGGATGCCACTTTGGAATTAGAAGAGGATGAGGTGGAAATTTGTGTAGGCGACGAGGGCATTAATGAGGATGTTGATGAGGATGAGGTTGTTTGTGTAAGTCTTGCACCAATGGCAGCAGTGTGGCACCAGTGGCAAAAGTTCTGGCACGTGAGGTTCTGGCACCAAATTGCACTTACCAAATAGAAGCAGGGATGACGCAGGTGGCAGACTACAACAGTTTGACATCTGGGCTGGTTTGACAGATTTTACCAAAAAATGTGTGACCTTGCCCATAACTCCAACCAATCCTACTATTAACATGCAAAGGATGGTGGAGGATTATTTTCAAGAGCTAATTGATATGGAAATATCACACAGTTCCATACTGCGGCATTTCTATTTAAGTACATTCTTTGCAGGCTGCTGTTTTGTAAATTTCACTATAAGTGTAGGGTGTACTATACAGATAGACACCAAACTGCCTTTTTTTGCTATGAATTTCAATCGCTCTTTTAAGTGCATTGTCTGGCACCCTGGATTGGTGTGTGTCTGATAAAAGCACACATACCGGGGGACTCAGCGCTCGTTGATATTTATTAAGAAGAAACAGGTGGAGCACTAAATTTATCCCCAAAAAATAGAATTTTTAGCAAATTGCAAAACAAAACCAAACAAAACCATAACCAAAACACGCAAGGCCGGTTTTACCAAAACTAAAACCAAAACACAAAGGTAATCCAGATCCAAAACCAAAACACACGGGCCAGTAAGCATCTCTAGTTTTTACTGTAACCACCATTTTCAATGTAATGGTTTTTTTACACATTCTTGTATATTAAATATTGGTTATTTTTATAATTACAATGACTGGTTCCCTTAATTTTATTTGTTGTTTATCCAACAACACACCATCGACAGTACCTTTTTGCACTGTTTATATTTCTTTGCACCTTGGCAAAACCATGTTCCATTTAAGGGAAGTTAAATTTAAAATGTGTGGACAGATTTATAGTTTGGGTTGGGCATGTACTAGACCAACTTTTAACTTCAGTATAAAATATGAAGCTATTAAATATTTGTCTGCTACATGAAAAATCAGCTAATATTTAACTTCTGTGCAAAATAAAAATTTTGTTCAGGAGAATTTTTTTTTTACTTACTTCCCATAGTGAATCAGGCCCATAATGTGCATATTTACGACAATACAAACAGAGATTCTCTTGTTGTCATTGATCTCTTCTTTCAATAGAAATCTATTTAAGAAGTGTATTTATTTACATTGTCTCAGGCTCAAAAGTTTGTTATGTTGTAGTAGTTTCAGAGTAATTTGATATTGCTTGTTCTGGATAATTGGGACTAGTCCACATGGAGCCCGGTCTATTTTGTTTCCTCTCCATTTGACAAGCAACTATACGAATACAATGTTTTCCAAAATCCTCAAAATCTGTGGGTGCATCAGATCTAGCTAATTCATATTTAGTAAACTTAGTTAAACCCTTTCGAGAAACAGATAGCTGGGCAGCAGGATTCCAATCTTTGCCCAAGATCTTTGAAAATACAAGGTGTATTCAGCTACTGAATGTCTTCCCTGGCACATCTTTAATAAAACCGACTCGGCAGTAGCACTTCCATTTGGATCATCAAATATCTAATCCATTGCATCCATGAAATCAGAAATCCATGAAATCAGAAAGCTCTTGTAATATTGGACTTTTTGTTTCTAACAAAGGAGAAGCCCATGTCAGAGCATCATCTTTCACCAATAAAGCAAAACATCATACCTTTTGTTCATCTGTCAGAAAATAAGTAGGATTTGAATAAAAATGCATATTGCATTGATTAATATAACCACTGTATCGTTTATGACCACCAGAAAAACGAGCTGATGGTAATGGGAGAGTAGGTTGATGTACTGTTGCTAAAAGTACTACAGCAGGAACTTGTTTAAACCAAGATTGTAGTTCTGCAATAACTCCATTTTGGAAAGTTCTGATCTTTATGTTCTTGAACATTTATTATAAGTAAGGCCATAAGCCGAACACCCTTAAACGCAGGTGTTTGTGCAAGTGTCAGACACATCCAATACAGGTCCCAGTCAATAGGATCCAATGGGCGTGTTTGCAGCCACACCATAGGCTCCTCCCAAGGGTTGCTGGATCTCTTTAACTGCATGAAATCTGTGGAGCAGAGAAAAACTGTGTATTTTGGCATCTACCTCAGTAGATGCTATTCCTTCAAGTTTGCTGTCTTTTCACCACATCTCTTGTAACTGTTTCTCTCCCTCCTCCTAGCTGTGCTTTCTTAACCTCCTTGTGGTTTCTTTCTTTTATTTAATCTTGGCCAGCCTCTCTTTTTCCCCCCTCTTTATTCTCTTTATAGTATTTTATCTCCCTTTATATCCCATTTTTCTTCGTTTTCTTCACTCTTGTACCTGACTTTCGTGCCATCTACATTCCCCCTCCTACACACTTTCCTGTCATCTTTAGCCCCCCCCCCTCCCCTTCTTAGAAATTCTTTGTCTTTTTCATCCCTTTCCCAACATATTTTCAAGTTTATCCCATTCACATGGACTGCCACATTTGTACACCCTTCCCTGGCCGCTTGGGGGATGGCTACCCTGTTCTTTCAGGGAGCCACCCTGACATTGCCTCCCCAGTCCACTCTGGCAGTGGCATGACAGAGTGTGTTCACTGCTGCTTCCCAGCAGCCAGCTAGCCCGATCCTCCTAACATGTTTCCCTCATCATTGCCACAGCCGGGTATCAGACGCGGAGGGTTGCCAATCTTTAGCAGCCCGATATAAACTATTGGTGGCGGGAGGATTCCCATCACCTCTCCCCGAAGTGTCCCACCAGTCCACCAGTTCAAGAAGCATAGTGACACCCCCTGAATGCAGGCTCCTGCCAGCCTCTCCAGCAGCAGGGGGTGTTCAGCAGCATGCCACTGTTCACCAGCCACAAATGCAAGCTCCACCCTCACTCCCCCCACATACAGTCCAAATTATTAAATGCATCCCCCCTCGCATCTACTCCAATCGATCCCGCCCTATTACCAGTAATACAGCCTTGGTGATTATGCTCCCACAGATTTAAGGAGCACACATTGCCAGCTTCCAACATGTTTCCCATTTCAGTACCGCAGACGCTACGGGGTGAGGAAGATTTTCAGATGGCACACTTGATCTTCACAGCATGTCGTGTAATGCCATTCGAAGCTATGGACGGGAGAAGAGGGACCCTATGGACACGGAACCACCAACACGTATCTGGTGAGTATGATGTACACACTGCATTTTTCTATACACAACATGAGAGTTCATATAATATAGTTCAAGCTGATTAAACGCTGCCCTAGACCTGCCTGTTGAGGTTATTACATGCCCATCTATTCTACTGAATAACAGCAAAACTCAATAGGAATACTGCCGCACAGTTTGAGTCACAGGGTGGTGCCGTGGCTAAGTGACTATTATATCCCTAATTATGGTTATCTGAATAGAGGCTTATAAGTCTTGCCTCAATTCGGCTGCCTGAACTTTTATATTGCAGGAGCCAGGGGAGGGCTGGCAAATTTTAGCCTGGTGAGCAAAACTCAACTCAGCAGCCTATTAGGGGCATTTTAAAGGAAAAAAATGCAGGTGGCCCTGTAACCTAGCCAAGGAGCCCACTATGGGACCGGCCCAAGGGTCAGATACCCCCATGCCCCCCAGCGCAGCCTGCCCCTGGCAGCGGCCTACATAGAAGCAGGACCCATGGCAGGCTAAAGTGTACTTCATTATCTCCATACGAGAAGCAACATTTTATATATGAGGAAAACTTAGTATGGCATCTGCATGACGGCCGCTTTAGTTAAGCTCAGTGGCCAAGCCAGCTTATGTAGAATTTGGTTTGGTATTTATGAGACCCAGCATAGTCACCGTGCTTACTAGCAATGAGATGATGTTTCCTACAAAGGGGCACTCTTCAACAAGGACAAACTGATGTTTTTGTCTCTCTATAAATAACTAGCTATAAACCCTTGTGCCATTAGCACTCCGGGGTTTTCATTATGAGTGGAATATTTCATATGCTGACATCTACATGCGCAACTTTTTATTTTACTTCTTGACAATTAATCTGTACTTTCCTTTAAGCATATTTTAAGGCTCACAATTTCATTTTGTGGATACATTCAGACATGTTTATAGGTATATTTAACATGATTCCTTTTATACCATATATTTTAAAGATTTGATCCTGGAGGCAGGTATACCTAGGTTGTGCAGCTCATTATATGAGAGCAGGCCGGCTTTT
Organism: Mixophyes fleayi; assembly: GCF_038048845.1. Taxonomy (NCBI): domain Eukaryota; kingdom Metazoa; phylum Chordata; class Amphibia; order Anura; family Limnodynastidae; genus Mixophyes; species Mixophyes fleayi. Next base: position 195,890,053 of record NC_134402.1, on the reverse strand, counting down.
CATATCTACTTGTCTGCTTAGTGACTCGCTAATTGTGGGGCATTCCTAGTCTACAAACTGAAACTATTCTGGGGCCATTATATGTAGATTTAGCATTAACCCCAAAAGCCATTGATCAATGGCTTCCTTATTGTGTTCTACAGTCCATATTCCCTGTTGGCCCAGGTTAATTTCACCTAAGTTCATAGCCGGATTAAGGGGGGGGCACAGGGGGCACGTGCCCCGGGCCCCCCTATCTCTGAGGGCCCCCCGCAGCCAGTATGACTTCTTCTACTGTCAGTTGACAGCAACTGACAGAAAGCGCACCAGACATCGCTATCTCCGCCGGCGGGGGGGGCCCCCCGCCGCCCGCATTGCCTCTGTAGCTGCCCAGCTGTCAGTTGCTGTCTGACAGCAACTGACAGAAACTGCACCAGATATCCCTCGCTCCGCCGGCGGGGGGGGGGACCCTACCGCCCCCCGCATTGCCTCTTTAGCTGCCCAGCTGTCAGTTGCTGTCTGACAGCAACTGACAGAAACTGCACCAGATATCCCTCGCTCCGCCGGCGGGGGGGGCCCCCTGCCGCCCGCATTGCCTCTGTAGCTGCCCAGCTGTCAGTTGCTGTCTGACACAACTGACAGAAACTGCACCAGACATCCCTCTCTCCGCCGGCGGGGGGAGGGAGGGGGGGGGGGGCCCGCCGCCCGCATTGCCTCTGTAGCTGCCCAGCTGACAGAATCGCGGCCATCTGACACCCGACGCATGCGCAATGTACCCACTCTTTTCTTAGCAGCACTGCGGCTGCTGTAATACCTAAAATGGCCAAAATGGAGCTGCTGCGCATGTGCAGATGCAGTAGCTCCTCCTCTGCATGAAGACTTGAGAGAGACAGTAGGTAAGTGACCAAATAATTATACTAAAACTAAATATATATAGAAAACCCTTAATAACATGGGTATATCTTGACTAAATATGTAAACTGTAGCCACCTATAACAGTAAGAGTACTATATATATATATATATATATATATATATATATACTGGCTACATTTTACATATTTAATCAAGCAATCAAGTCACCATGCTATGAGGGGGTCTTCTTAAATATGATTTTTTGTTTTATCAGTAGTGTTTCAATAAATATACATTAAACATTGAGATTAGGCTGCTAGAGCAAATTAAGTGGCAAATTATATTTTATTAATCATTAGTAAAGTAATTACTGAAGCTGTATAGTTATATTAAAGTTTGAAAAAAATTGTAATACATTATGTATAATTTATATTTATATATATATATATATATATATATATATATATATATATATATATACACACACATATTTATGTCATCTAATTAAAGCTTTAATATAAGTGGCAGACTTCGATAATAATAATAAAACAGATGGTCCTGCATGATTATTACACATATGTATACATAAACTTATTTTTATATATATATATATATATATATATATATATATATATATATATATATAGACATATATAGTCAAAATTGGTGTTACGTTAACATTTTCATGTTAGTTTAAATATGCGGTATCATTGCTATTTTTAATGTGCATTATAAATTGTATTTTTAAAGTGCGTTATCAGTGCTAGTTTTAGCGTGCGGCATCATTAGTAGTTTTAGCGTGCGGTATCATTGGTAGTTTTAGCGTGCGGTATCATTGGTAGTTTTAGCTTGCGGTATCATTGGTAGTTTTAGCGTGCGGTATCATTGGTAGTTTTAGCGTGCGGTATCATTGGTAGTTTTAGTGTGCGTTATCAATGGTATTTTTAATGTGCAGTTCCAATGCTAGTTTTAATGTGTGGTGTCAATACCCATTTTAATGTTGCCTTTTGATGATTGTTTTAATGTACAGTATTTTAGTTTGTGTAAGCAATGATTTGTCTTGTGCAGACAACATAGGCGAGCCCTCGGGGAGTCATACTGTGGACTGTAGGTGATGTAGGTGTGTCAATGCTTATAGCCTTATACCCAATGGCGTTATTTTACATGCTTTTTATACAGAGGTGCCTGTACATTTTACAAGTACCTGTACTAATATATATATATATATATAAAATTACATCCAGCCATCATATGTTCAAATCTTTGTGGATCTAACTAGCTTTCCAGAAGGAGATTATTGGATCGGAGTAGAGGCAGGCAGCTGTAAGTAGTTTTAACATATATATATACATATGTATTTGTGTTCTAATATATGTGTATATATATATATATATATATATATATATATATATATATATATATATATATAATATATATTCTACAGTGGTGGTAGTGCGGGTATATATGTTGAGGGTGATAGGAAACAGCAACGGAGGGGCAAAAGAATGAAGGAGGGGGCAGTGAGAGGATGCAGAGGGGCACAGAGGGTGTGGATGCAGAGGGGCACAGAGTGTGTGGATGCAGAGGGGCACAGAGGGTGTGGAGATGATGCAGAGGGGCACAGAGGGTGTGGATATGATGCAGAGGGCCACAGAGGGTGTGGATATGATGCAGAGGGGCACAGAGGGTGTGGATGCAGAGGGGCACAGAGGGTGTGGAGATGATGCAGAGGGGCACAGAGGGTGTGGATATGATGCAGAGGGGCACAGAGGGTGTGGATGCAGAGGGGCACAGAGGGTGTGGAGATGATGCAGAGGGGCACAGAGGGTGTGGAGATGATGCAGAGGGGCACAGAGGGTGTGGAGATGATGCAGAGGGGCACAGAGGGTGTGGATATGATGCAGAGGGGCACAGAGGGTGTGGAGATGATGCAGGGGCACAGAGTGTGTGTATGCAGAGGGGCACAGAGTGTATGGATGTAGAGGACTTACCTGTCCGGGGCCGTCGTCATCCCTCGGGCGGCGGTCCACTCCGTTCAGCCGGGACGGTGAGCCAATCAGGGCTCACCTCCCGGCCATTTCAAAAAGAAGCATGGCGACGGACCAATCCGGGCCCGCCATGTCATCACGTGGCGTCGCGTCGACGCTACGTGATGACGCTAGCGCGGCGCCGACTATTTAAGTCGGCGCGCGCGCCGCCATGTTCAGTTCGACGGCGGAGAGAGTCAGAAGAGGACGTGTCGCGGAGAGCTGCGGGATCAAGACCAGAAGACAAGCCAGCGGAGACCAGCAGTGGCGGCAGAGAGCCCTTGTTAGGGCTAAGAGCGCCTCTGCTGCCTGAAGACCGGCGAGATCAAGAACCGAAGACAGCGGAGACCAGCAGTGGCGGCAGAGAGCCCTTGTTAGGGCTAAGAGCGCCTCTGCTGCCTGAAGACCGGCGGGATCAAAAGCAGAAGCCGGCGGCAGAGCAGAGAAGCAGCGGCAGGCGGGGAAGGAGTCCAGGAGAAGCTCCCCGAAGACAGCCCCAGGTAAGGCCTTGCCAGGCAACTCCTCTCCCGGGCCCACGCCCGCAGCACATATAATAAAGTCGGGCACAAGGCCCGTTGGCACTCTATAGTAGGGGCACAAGGCCCAGGGACCTGGGCACTAGGCCCCAACGTGGTAGTGGGCCAGTAGGCCATTAGTAACTATATAAAGGGGACAAGCCCCTGTTAGTTAGAGAGGGGGACTCTGAGCCCCAGGTACAAGGGCACAAGGCCCTAGGTAGTTAGTGGCCTAGAGGCCATAGGAAGGCCAGAGGGCCTGGTTAGGGGCTGGTAGCCCATCTGCTATTAAGGGCACAAGGCCCCAGTCAGTTAGGAAGGCCACAGGCCTCAGGCAGGGGCTAGGACCCCTAGGTAGTAGGGCATAAGGCCCTAGTGAGTGGGCTCAGAGCCCTGGGTTAGAGAGGGGGCTGAGGCCCATTAGTCAGAGCAGAAGGCTCTGTGTGTAGCTGGGCAGAGACCCATGGTGTGTAGGGCATAAGGCCCTGGTGGTGTGAGGTAGAGGTGTGGGAGCCTCGTGAGAGTAGGCGCGGTCCTGTGTGAGGTGAGCACACGTGGTTAGGAGGTACGGTCGAGCGTAGGCTCCCGTGGTGCTGTAGCAACCTGCTGGTTGGCTAGCAGCGGTGTGTTCGGGTAAGTAGCGGCAAAGTACTGTAGACTGTATCTATTTATTCTGTCTGTGTGGCGAGTGTAGTTTACATTACAGTATTTTGGTGTGCTTTCTAACTGTGTCCAGGGGCAAGACGTCAGGCCCCCATTAAAGGTAGGCTCTTGTTTCCTGTGGTTTTCCTGTGCTAACCCGTGCTGTGTGGGGGACAAGTGTAAGTAACAGCATACACATAGTCAGGGGAGAACACACGTAGTGTCCCTGTCCCTTAGGTCCCCGGGGTCACACTGGTATCCAAGGGGGGTGGCTGAGTGAGTTGGTGGCAGTGCAGCACACCTTGAGGCAGTTCCAGGGGCGGCCGTGGTTCTGATCAAGGGTCCTCAAGGCCGGTTCCGTGCAGGTGGACCTGTGGTTCCGGACGAAGGGACACGTGTGAGATACCCGAGTACAGGCAGTCGGGCGGTTCAGTTCGATCGGCTGTTCCGTGCGGCAGTCGGCCCGCGGGTTAGTGTGCTGTTTTACTGAGCCTCAGCCGGGCTTAAAGAACCCGTACTTGGGGCCTGTGTGTGACTCCATAGCAAGAAGGCAGCTTCTTGGTAAGACCTGGGTGAGGGGGTTAGGAACCGCCCTCCGGTTTAGGCTGTGAACACCGGCTGGTGTTCCCCGTAGCGTGTAACTAGTAGTTCCGTTAGAGCACCACATTTAGTTAGTTCTAGTGTTTGACGTAGTTGCGTTGCCGACCATTAGAACGTTGTTAGGGTCGGGTCGCCGTTTGTAGTTAGTCCAGTTGGTGGGTGCCATCTTAGTTCACGGAGAGCGTAGAGGGAGGCTGTGTGTCTTGTCATCCGCAGGAGTCGGGAAGGTGCAGGAGAACCGGATCGGAAGTGGGAGTGTCCCGGTGAGTATCACGCTCGATTCCTCCTTTCGGTTAGGCCCTCACCGGCAGGTGTGTGAGGCACTTGAGGCGGGATTAGTCCTCGGATTAGTCTTGGCCTTCAGTGCCTGAAGTCCCCCGCGTCTTGGCAAGAACAAAGTGAGGAGGCGGCAAGGAGCTTGGACTGACCGTGTCTTCGTCCCTTGCCGTAGTCTCGGACAGCCCTTACTTGGTAGGCTCGGTTTAACTGTGTGTTTCCCTCTTAGGCGTTACTTGCGGGCGTCCGGAGAAAACCCAAACCGGGACCGAGGTGGGATCCAGTCATCCACGCGGATCGTGGTAAATTCGAAGGTATTAGGAGGTAGTCGCCCTGTGAGGCACATCTCCTTTAGGGACCTTACATTTTGGCGTAGTCGGCAGGATCCGCGTTCGTGATGACGGATTCACGACCAACCACGCCTTCCCCCGAGCGCAACCCGCCTAATGTGATGGCTGTGGGTGCCGCGTTGTCCCACCTGCCGAAGTTCGATGGAAAGAATCTTGCTTTCGCCGACTGGCAGGAACGGCTGCATGGCACTGCCCGGTTGTATCATATCACCGGTGCCATGAAGGTGGAGCTGGCTCTGAACGCCCTGGAAGGGGATGCCAGGAAGACGGTTCTTCTTCGACCCAAATCAGATAGGGACACCCTGGACGCCATCTTCAAAATCTTGGGAGGATTGTACGGTGACACCTCCTCTGCGGCAGTTCTGAGGAAGAGGTTCTTCGGGCGTGTGCAGAGAGAAGACGAGAGTCTAACCCAGTTTGGCAACGCTCTCCTAGAATTGGCGGGAGAACTCTGGCAGAGAGACCCACGGGGGTCGGCCGCCATGGGAGACTCGGATGTGCTACTGCGAGACCAATTTGCCCTGGGGCTCTGGAACGTGCCACTCCGGCACATTCTACTGGACAAGGTGCGGGACCAACCTCACCTGGCGTTCCAGGAAATACAAGCGGAGGCTGTGTCCCGGGACAGAGATGATCACTACGGGCCTTATGCGGTAGCGCCCCAGCAAGTCCTGCTCACCAGTAGCCCGTCCGAAGCAGAGGCCCAACCGTTGGAGAGTTGTGTGAAAGATCTAAAGGAAGCTCTCTTAGCCATAAAGGAAGAAGTCGCCCAACTGCGGCAGGAAGTCCGTCGGCCGAGGGATCGCCGAAGTGAAGGGGGACCTATGGAGGAACGGCGAAGCGCCCCCAGGTCCCAGCAGGGCCCAAGACCGGGCGTTCGCTGCTGGAGATGCCAACGCGTGGGACATTATGCCCGAAACTGTCCCGAACCTCCAAACCAGGCACCGTTAAACTAGAGTCCCTCGCGGTGAAAGGGCCACCCGCGGGGGAGATGGGGGCAAACCCCAACTTCACCAACTCTGCTGATTTGGTGGGGGAGTGCCCTACCGTAGTAGCCACGTTAGGGGGTAAACCACAACAGTGTCTGCTGGATACGGGGTCTCAGGTGACCACTATGTCGGAGCGGTGTTTCCTGGAAAACTACGCTCACCTGCAGAAGAGCCGGGCCCAAACGTGGATTAAGCTGACCGCCGCCAACAATTTGCCCATCCCTGTCGTGGGAGTAGTCTGGTTGGAAATTGAAGTATGCGGACAGACCTTGGGAAAGAAGGGCATTCTGGTGGTTGGTGGAAAAGAGCTTCGTCATGGCCCGGTGATCCTGGGGATGAACGCCCTACAAAATTTGGATCAGGCCTTATTCCACGCCAAAGGGGCTCGATACTGGAGAGAGTTGGACGTACCCCGGCCCGTGCAGCAGGTTTTCCAGAGGATGGTACGACGGTGTGATGAAGAACCGACTGAGTCGGGACTGGAGCTCCTTGGCTACCTACGGACCAACTATCGACAGACGGTCGAAGTACCCCCTGGTCAGGAGGTGCTGCAATATATGGAAGTGAGGACAAACCGGAGATTAGAGGGAAGAGTGGTGTTGGTGGAACCGGTCAGTCCGGAACGAACGGCGGAAGGACCTCTTGTAGCCCGTGCGTTGGCCAGGGTACATCGAGGAAGGGTACCCGTGCGGTTATGTAATGTGCAGGACCATACTCAGACGATGGGGCCTGGTACGACTGTCGCTCGAGTTATCGCCGTAGAAGCAGAACAGATTGGAGATGACCGGCAGATACGTCTCAAACCCGCGTCAGGACAACAAGGGGGCCTGGCGGTCCAGGTGGAGGGTGACGATAGCCTGTCCCGCGAGTGGAACGGCAACACCATTTTGGAACAAATGGATGTTTCCTTGGAAGGGATCGAGCCTCGAGATGTTACCCGTTTACAGCAGATATTGTGGGCCAGACAGAAAGTGTTCTCCCGAAGTGAAGAGGATTTTGGGTACACGGAGGAACTGGAACATAATATCCGTACCGGAGACAGTCTGCCCATTAGGGAGAGATATCGGCCAATCCCGCCCAAGTTGTACCAAGAGGTCAAGCTGATGATTAGGCAGATGTTGGATAGCCACGTGATTACCGAAAGTAAGAGCCCGTGGGCAGCTCCTATCGTCTTAGTACGAAAAAAAGATGGCGCTATCAGGTTCTGTGTGGACTATCGGCGGTTGAATAGTTGTACTGTCCGCGACGCGTATCCATTGCCCAGGATTGAGGAGTCGCTAGCTGCGCTAGGAAAGGCGAGATATTTCTCCACTCTGGATCTTGCCAGCGGATACTGGCAAGTACCAGTGGCGGCAGAGGACCGGCCGAAGACGGCCTTCATCACACCAATGGGTCTGTTTGAGTTCTGTAGGATGCCGTTTGGGCTCACTAATGCTCCCGCCACCTTCCAACGGTTAATGGAGAGATGTCTGGGAAACCTGAACTTCGACGCTCTCCTGATCTATTTGGATGATATCATCATCTTCGCTCCCACGGTCAAGGAACATCTGGATCGTCTCGACGTCGTCCTACAGCGCTTGGAGAAGTTCGGCCTGAAGTTGAAGCCGCGAAAGTGTCATCTTCTGAAATCTCGGTTGGAATACCTGGGACATATTGTGTCCCGGGAGGGGGTGAGCCCCACTCCGGATAAGGTTTCTGCGGTGTTGGACTGGAAGATCCCTCGAACGGTGACGGAACTGAGAGCATTTCTGGGGTTAGTGGGCTACTATCGGAGATTCATCAAAGACTTCGCGAAGGTGGCTGGCCCGCTACACGAATTATTGAGGGGCGTTGCCACTACGGCTAAGAATCAAGCCATAACCTGGGGAGACGCTCAGGAAAAGGCTTTCATGACGCTCAAAGAAGACCTGACGACGGCTCCAGTGCTGGCGTACGCGGACTTCGAAAAGCCCTTCGTTCTGTATACTGATGGAAGTCTCAAGGGCCTGGGGGCCGTGCTAGCACAAGTCCAAGACGGCAAAGAACGGGTCATTGCCTACGGAAGCCGGAGCCTGCGGGATTCAGAAAGAAACCCCGATAATTACAGTGCCTTTAAGCTGGAGTTGTTAGCAGTGGTTTGGGCAGTAACCGAAAAGTTCACGGAATACTTGACCGGCGCTGAGTTCGACATAGTGACCGATCACAATCCCTTGGCCTACTTGGGCACGGCCAAGTTAGGGGCGCTGGAACAGCGCTGGATGGCTCGGTTGGCCAAGTTCGGATATAAGATCCGGTATCGACCCGGAAAGGCTAATGGAAATGCGGATGCGTTGTCCCGTTATCCCCTGCAAGGGCCGGAGGGGCCTAGTGATGAGGACAGAGAAGGGGAGGAGATCCCGGATCTGACCCAGTTGACATCTCCTGTTTGTGCTCTGAGTGTGCCCAAGACGACCGTAGATTGGGCCGAACGGCAGGCTCAGGATGCTCCATTGCGGTGTGTCCGCCGATGGAAGCAACAGGGACATTGGCCCTCTAGTGAAGAACGGCGTCGACTGTCCATAGCCGGACGACGGCTATTGCACAGATGGGATCAACTGGCAGTGAGGGAAGGGGTGCTAGTTCGCCGAGCCTACCTGGAGCAAGAGCTCCGTCCTGTATGGCAGGTGGTGGTGCCTGAGTCCATGGCGCGGGACTTGGTACTGGAAGCCCATGAAAAAGGCGCTCATCTCGGGGCGGCCAAGACCCATCAATGGCTACGCAGACAGTACTGCGTACCTGGCGCCAAGGCGTTGGCGGAAGAGGTCTGCCGAGCCTGTCCACGATGTGGGGTAAGTAAGGCTGGAGAGCAGCATGCGCCCGTGCAAACCATTCAGACGGGGCGACCCTTGGAGCTGCTTATGATTGATTACGTCCTGGTTGGGGAGTCAAGTAGTGGTCATAGCTACGCGTTGGTCATGACCGACCACTTTACAAAGTTCACCGTCGTTGTGCCCACACGAAATCAGACGGCGGAAGCAGCTACGCGCGCCATTGTGGAGCACTTCATTCGGAGGTATGGGTGCCCGGAGCGAATTCACTCGGATCAGGGAGCCTGTTTTCAGGGACGCCTCATGGAGGGTCTGTGTGACACTTATGGGGTACAGAAGTCCCGGACCACTCCTTATCACCCTCAAGGTAATGGCGCCTGTGAAAGGTTCAATCGGACCTTGCTGCAAATGCTCAGGGCTCTGGAGGCTGGGCAAAAGAACCGCTGGCCGGAGTACGTGCAGGACTTGGTGTGGGTATACAATAACCGGGTACATAGTACCACCGGTTATACCCCATACTTCCTTTTGTTTGGGCGGCCTGGAAGGGAGTGGCGTGATTTGGACTTGTCCGTCCCCGAGGAAGCGGACAGATGGACTCCCAGCGGCTGGGTGACCGAGCAGAAGAGGAAGCTGAAGATTGCCGGGGACGTGGTGAGGGGGCAGCTACGGTCCAAAGTCCATCACGGGCCAACCAACAGCACGGCTTCCCCCTTCGTAGTGGGTCAGCGGGTACTGGTAAGAGTTAAGAGGTTGGGAAATAAACTCAGCGATCGGTGGGAAGTGTTGCCACATGTAGTGCAACGGCGCATGGCTCCTGATCTTCCTTTGTATGAGGTGGTTCCTGCGGAAGGGACTGGAAGACCGCGGGTGCTACATCGGAATATGTTACGTCCCTGTGGTTTTCTGGATTTGCCTTCCGACGTCCAGGAGAGAAGTGAGCCAGATCCTATACCCGCCCCGACGGGGGTGGATTGGTGGGCACCAATGACCGCCGACGACGTTGTTACTCCAGATGCTACTCCAGTGGACCTGGACCTTCCGACACCGCCGCTTCAACCCAGAAGATCGCAGCGGCCAAACTTGGGCCAGCCTGGAGGACGTTATACTGACCCGGATTTCGTGTGGACCAGGGTTTTGTCGGCAGGGACTGCCGACATTAAAAACGGGGGAAATGTAGAGGACTTACCTGTCCGGGGCCGTCGTCATCCCTCGGGCGGCGGTCCACTCCGTTCAGCCGGGACGGTGAGCCAATCAGGGCTCACCTCCCGGCCATTTCAAAAAGAAGCATGGCGACGGACCAATCCGGGCCCGCCATGTCATCACGTGGCGTCGCGTCGACGCTACGTGATGACGCTAGCGCGGCGCCGACTATTTAAGTCGGCGCGCGCGCCGCCATGTTCAGTTCGACGGCGGAGAGAGTCAGAAGAGGACGTGTCGCGGAGAGCTGCGGGATCAAGACCAGAAGACAAGCCAGCGGAGACCAGCAGTGGCGGCAGAGAGCCCTTGTTAGGGCTAAGAGCGCCTCTGCTGCCTGAAGACCGGCGAGATCAAGAACCGAAGACAGCGGAGACCAGCAGTGGCGGCAGAGAGCCCTTGTTAGGGCTAAGAGCGCCTCTGCTGCCTGAAGACCGGCGGGATCAAAAGCAGAAGCCGGCGGCAGAGCAGAGAAGCAGCGGCAGGCGGGGAAGGAGTCCAGGAGAAGCTCCCCGAAGACAGCCCCAGGTAAGGCCTTGCCAGGCAACTCCTCTCCCGGGCCCACGCCCGCAGCACATATAATAAAGTCGGGCACAAGGCCCGTTGGCACTCTATAGTAGGGGCACAAGGCCCAGGGACCTGGGCACTAGGCCCCAACGTGGTAGTGGGCCAGTAGGCCATTAGTAACTATATAAAGGGGACAAGCCCCTGTTAGTTAGAGAGGGGGACTCTGAGCCCCAGGTACAAGGGCACAAGGCCCTAGGTAGTTAGTGGCCTAGAGGCCATAGGAAGGCCAGAGGGCCTGGTTAGGGGCTGGTAGCCCATCTGCTATTAAGGGCACAAGGCCCCAGTCAGTTAGGAAGGCCACAGGCCTCAGGCAGGGGCTAGGACCCCTAGGTAGTAGGGCATAAGGCCCTAGTGAGTGGGCTCAGAGCCCTGGGTTAGAGAGGGGGCTGAGGCCCATTAGTCAGAGCAGAAGGCTCTGTGTGTAGCTGGGCAGAGACCCATGGTGTGTAGGGCATAAGGCCCTGGTGGTGTGAGGTAGAGGTGTGGGAGCCTCGTGAGAGTAGGCGCGGTCCTGTGTGAGGTGAGCACACGTGGTTAGGAGGTACGGTCGAGCGTAGGCTCCCGTGGTGCTGTAGCAACCTGCTGGTTGGCTAGCAGCGGTGTGTTCGGGTAAGTAGCGGCAAAGTACTGTAGACTGTATCTATTTATTCTGTCTGTGTGGCGAGTGTAGTTTACATTACAGTATTTTGGTGTGCTTTCTAACTGTGTCCAGGGGCAAGACGTCAGGCCCCCATTAAAGGTAGGCTCTTGTTTCCTGTGGTTTTCCTGTGCTAACCCGTGCTGTGTGGGGGACAAGTGTAAGTAACAGCATACACATAGTCAGGGGAGAACACACGTAGTGTCCCTGTCCCTTAGGTCCCCGGGGTCACACTGGTATCCAAGGGGGGTGGCTGAGTGAGTTGGTGGCAGTGCAGCACACCTTGAGGCAGTTCCAGGGGCGGCCGTGGTTCTGATCAAGGGTCCTCAAGGCCGGTTCCGTGCAGGTGGACCTGTGGTTCCGGACGAAGGGACATGTGTGAGATACCCGAGTACAGGCAGTCGGGCGGTTCAGTTCGATCGGCTGTTCCGTGCGGCAGTCGGCCCGCGGGTTAGTGTGCTGTTTTACTGAGCCTCAGCCGGGCTTAAAGAACCCGTACTTGGGGCCTGTGTGTGACTCCATAGCAAGAAGGCAGCTTCTTGGTAAGACCTGGGTGAGGGGGTTAGGAACCGCCCTCCGGTTTAGGCTGTGAACACCGGCTGGTGTTCCCCGTAGCGTGTAACTAGTAGTTCCGTTAGAGCACCACATTTAGTTAGTTCTAGTGTTTGACGTAGTTGCGTTGCCGACCATTAGAACGTTGTTAGGGTCGGGTCGCCGTTTGTAGTTAGTCCAGTTGGTGGGTGCCATCTTAGTTCACGGAGAGCGTAGAGGGAGGCTGTGTGTCTTGTCATCCGCAGGAGTCGGGAAGGTGCAGGAGAACCGGATCGGAAGTGGGAGTGTCCCGGTGAGTATCACGCTCGATTCCTCCTTTCGGTTAGGCCCTCACCGGCAGGTGTGTGAGGCACTTGAGGCGGGATTAGTCCTCGGATTAGTCTTGGCCTTCAGTGCCTGAAGTCCCCCGCGTCTTGGCAAGAACAAAGTGAGGAGGCGGCAAGGAGCTTGGACTGACCGTGTCTTCGTCCCTTGCCGTAGTCTCGGACAGCCCTTACTTGGTAGGCTCGGTTTAACTGTGTGTTTCCCTCTTAGGCGTTACTTGCGGGCGTCCGGAGAAAACCCAAACCGGGACCGAGGTGGGATCCAGTCATCCACGCGGATCGTGGTAAATTCGAAGGTATTAGGAGGTAGTCGCCCTGTGAGGCACATCTCCTTTAGGGACCTTACATGGAGATGATGCAGGGGCACAGAGTGTGTGGAGATGATGCAGGGGCACAGAGTGTGTGGAGATGATGCAGGGGCACAGAGTATGGAGATGATGCAGGGGAGGGCACAGAGTGAGTTAGCTGTAAATTATTCTTTGACAGAAATATAATAGAAAAAAAAAATATAAAAATATTATTTTCCCTTGGATTTATGTGTATTATTTTTGCAAACAACTTACTAAGTATGTTCGTCCTGACCTAAATACTTATTACATTATTTTGACCCAACTACTTATAAAAAACGGGACTGCTAGGTAATTATTTTGGATGGGTGCCTTGAAAAAATTATGGAGACTCTAAAGGGTGCCGCAAACTTGAAAAGTTTGGGAACCACTGCCTTAATTTTAGATCTTAGGGGCCCCCCTGTCTGAAGTGCCCCGGGCCCCCCAAAGCCTTAATCCAGCTCTGCCTAAGTTGTTAGGTCTTGAATTAATGTCATTCGCTTTAGGAGTCCTGGTTCTATTAATTTTGTTCCCTAAGCATGTCTGTCAGCTCTTTATTCAGTAAATAGCTAAGGACTTATACCCTATACTGATTTTATTTAGCAGGAATATTATGCCATTATTTTAGGTGCTGCTTTTACAACGTGAGCATGCCCAAGTTCAGTTCTTCACTCGGAACATCTTACGACTGTAGATATTTGGGGGAATCACTAGCTTCATGGGGTTACCAAGTGTACGGGTTTTACTGAGCGGTGTACTTGATGCTTTCCCTCTCTTTAGTTAACATCTTTAGAGCCCTTTTGTATTTGAGCAGTTATGCAGTGAGTGCTGCCCTGTTAATTTCTGATCGGGGGACTTAAGTTATTATAACACTTTTGTGACAGTAATATAATCATGAGTTCATTCCAGAGAGCAATCTAGTTACCCACTACACTTTACACAGTTTGAATGCTTTGCTGCAACACTGGAGTTAAGTTGAGCTGATTTCAGATTTGGGGATATGATTCCCCAGCTTATGCTTACCCTAGACTAATTGCCATTTGAGGATCTTTTATAAAATATGTTTAAACATACATTGCTGGCAGGGGGAGTGTTCCAAAGTACAATTTTGACTCACAGCAATTTACATGTTTTCTTGCCTTCGCTGGCCTGTTATATTTGTGTTACACTATAGGTCCAAGTTCAGGGCAAGGAGTACCTGAGATTTACCTCATGCAACTTTAATAACTGCCATCAGGTCCTTTAAGTTCCACTTTATACCACTTGTCTGTTTTGACACTATTCGTGGCTTTACACTAACTGATTTTATTACTAGTATGTAGAAATAAGTATGGAAGTCGATTACAACTTTGAGTTACATAGATAGAGCTGATATGGCATTACTTGCTGTCCGACTGAAGGTCAGAGGTCACAGATATTTAGCTAGCAGGTATGGGTTTCCATTGACACACTTACAGCCACGAACATATCTCTGGTTGCCTTAGGTGAGTAGTATTTTAGTACACAGGAGATGTCACACAACTGGTGACACTTTCTCCCCTAACATAATTAATGGGGACCATGGCACCCATTTGTTTAGCTTTGGGGCAGCACAGCTGCGGCTTTAAAAGTCTCTTCCATTGCAGCTTTAAGCACTGAGGAGAATGGAAGTTCAATGGCTAAGAGAACTGATGGCACAGGCAAGACATGCGACAGATGTCCATTTGATACTTGCGTGACACGTTTATTTGGCATGGCTTTTTCCATACCCTTTTTTGGTGCATTTCCAGTTGTACTCAATCTTATTGGGTTCAATCCTTTGGGGAGAGCTCAGATAAGTTCATGCCGCCGAACCCCTCTCAACAAAATTCTTTGTGGTTCATGGTTTTTGATCTGTCCCTCTGCGGCACCCAATCCATTGGACTGGGGCTGCTACAGTCGTGACTGAGGCAGACTTTTCCATTGCTCCCTAGGCAGCAGGCATTTTGAAGTAACTGCTTCAATCTAAAACAGTTTAATTTGGGTAAGGCCTTTGGATAAACTTACCTGCACATAGGGACTCCATTTATATGCCCAGTACCACTAGGTACACAATTAGCAGTGGTTCAACCTCTTGAGATTTATCGATTGTTGGTACATGCCAATGGATCCTTCCTCACTAAATTTCTATTCAATGCTTTATTTAAACATTCCCTGAAATATGCGGGCCTAGAACTAGATCATTACGGCATCCTTTCCTTCTGGTTTGGGGCGGCTACAGCTGCAGCCGAGGCAGGAGCTCCCATCGCAGCCAGCCAGAAAAATCCCTAGATAGATGGAAGTCAGATGCCTATAAGTCTTACATGGAAATAAAGGGTGCATTACCAGTCTTACCCCTCACCCCTCCTGTGGTAACCCAGGGCTTTGCTACTTGTTGGTTTTAGCAAGGGCATGAAGGGATTACTTCCTATTTTCTCCTTAGATCGAGGCTTGATTAGCTATGTGCCTCCAGGTTTTTATGGGTTTATACCTTCATTTGAATATATGGATATGGGTGGTCAGTCACTCATGCGTGTACTGGGCATCCAGACTCCAACTGGTCCTAATTTGCACATCCTGTGGTCATGAATTTGGTGGGTAGCAGGGAGTTTGGGTTGGTCATCCTCAAGTCTTTATTTCCTTTAGAGGCGGAAAATCTTTGTCCCCCTGACATCATTGTCATTCATTTAAAGGGTAAGGGTCAGTAGCAAATTTTAGTTTGATCTTCAAAATTGCTCTTCGTCTTTCGCGATTTGCGGTGATTTCAAACTCGCCCATGTTTAGCTGAAGATCGCCATTTTCAAACCAATACTAATTTCTGATTGGTTTCAAGTTTTAAATGCAAAACTCGTGCGATTTTGACCTCACTAACATTATGAAAAGCAAGGTACTTCCTCATTTGAGTTGATAGAGGTTTCAGGAGTTAGAGAGAGAGGGGTGTTAAGTCAGGAAGAGTCTAGTTAGTGTATAAAGGAGTGAGGAAAGTAAATGTTTTTTTCTGTGATATGATTTATCTGCCTTTGTTTGTCTTGTTGTCTGTGTGTTGATTAATATTTATTTTTCTGGTGACTGTTTTTTTGTGCTGTTTCCTGTATTTCCCCTGTCCTTGGTTTGTGAGTGGATTTTTTTTGTTGCTTTTTGTTTCCCCTGTGTTTTTTTTGTCAGTCTGTTTTTTTTTTTGTCTTTCCCCTTTGTGTCAGTCAGGATGGTGAGAGGCAGGAGAGTTGAGGAGGCTAGGGAGAGTGGGAAGGAGGAGAGAGGGGACCTAGGAGGTGAGGAGGAGCAGGAGGAAGAGGCAGGCCTTTGTGTGGCCAAAACGAAGTCGGGGCCCAATGTTTGATTTAGTTTTCAAGAAAATTGTGCACTCATACACAATTTAGTGCCTGTATTTGAGAGGATTTTGGGGAGTCTGGCTGCACAGACCACATGTGCTAGGAAAAATCAACAGTGGTCACAATTATGTGACGCTGTTAATGTGGTGGGTCCCATTAAGCGCACCATAGATAACTGTCGCAAGCATATCAGCGACATAAAGCACAGAGTCAAGGAGAAAATGACCGAGGAGAGGTGAGCAGCTGCAGGGACTGGAGGTGGGCCTGCTTTTGTCATGTCCTAAGCAAGTTATGAGGAGCAGCTCCTACCTATAGAGCTCCTTAAGGGTATTAACTTGCAGGTCACCGACAGACCTGTGTCCCAACCTCAGGCTGGTAAGTAATGTAAATAGTGCAAATGTTTATCTTAAGAATGTTTATAATAATACAGTTATCCTGCAGCATGTAAAAGATTGATTTTTCTGTGCATTGCAAACTGAAGTCTGAACACTTGTAAATGTTTTTTTTTACAGAATTGTTTTGCAAATGAGAAATATGTTAATGTCAAACATTGAACATTTTTGTCCACACAGCATCAGCCAAAATGCAGACACCACCAGCACCAGCGCCAGCAGTCGAAAACCAGAAGGAGGATGACCCCTTCCAAAGTAAATCCACCAATGTTGTAATGGGGGTGAAACAAATGGTATAACAATTTTTTATGTAATGCTAATCATCTGTAACTACTTTAGTCCTTATAATTATTTTTAGCCATTAACTAAGGTACATCACAATGTGCATTTGAGGCCATTTTGGAGGCAACAGAGTTGCAATGTGAGGAGGTCTGCACCTTACATACTGTGGAACCAGACACTGCAGTTGAGGAGTCCTACATCTACACCCAGCCTACCAACTTCAACACCAACCCAACCTAATCCTGAAGCTGTCCGCAATTTGGCAGCATCCATCCAACACTTTAGCAGGGTGCAGTAGAATTTGGTGGCCTTGCACCAGGACTCACTCAGAGGGATTCAGCACAAGCACAACCAGCTAAGGATGTCCACAACCTTAGAAAGGATTGATAATACCCTGATCCATATGAACACTGGACTTAACAATTTTACAGGGGCTGTGTGGGAACTGTCCAGCAATTTGGCCACATTGTGTGGCCAATTATTGGCACAGCTACCAGTGCCATCATTTTCCGTAGTCAGCACTGCAAGCACTACCCCAAGCCCATCATTCCCTGCTACTCCTGTACGTAGCAGTGGTAGGATCAGGGGTGGCAGACAGACATCCACCAGCCAGGTCAATTCACCAGAGCCTGTTTATTTTGTTAATAAATGTATTTTTTATGCACGTTTGTGTTTTTTACTTGGGCAATCTGGGAGCACTTATTATATTGTTTTTATCATTCAATAATGATTAAATGGTTATTTCAACATACAGAGAACTATAAAATAAGGTTAACGGTGTTAGTGTATATTGTTCATAATGATGTTGTTTCCCCAAGTTAAAAATTAAAAACAAGGTTACTGGTAATGAGACTACATTTACACTTAGTTAATATCCATTCTCACCTGAAAAATAAGTATGAATGAACCTTTCTATGACCTGCCTCCACCCCTCTGTATTATGAACATCAGCTGCTGGAATGACCTCATGTGGTTCATTACTGTATCTTGCTGGTGTTAGGGGTATAATTTGGTTTAGGGCCAAATTATGCAGCACACAGCACCCCACCATATCAGCCTCCTTAACTGGGACATAGAGAAGCATACCGCCAGATGTATCAAGGCACATGAATGTGGACCTCTAAAGGACCAAGGAAGTTCTATCACGCTTCTATGACAGAGGTGTAACATAGTAACATAGTAACATATAGTAACATAGTTGATGAGGTTGAAAAAAGACACCAGTCCATCAAGTTCAACCTATTTTGGATCTCCTGCGATCCTGCACTTATATTTGAAATTAATCCAGAGTAGGCAACCGCCAATCTGTTTCAATTTTGAAAATCCCCCCAGACTCAATATTGCAATCCAATTTTACCCTATATCCACTACTATCCTTTATTTTAAATTAACGGTCGTATCCCTGGATACACCTTTCCGCTAAAAATTTGTCTAACCCTTTCTTAAACATATCTATTGAATCTGCCATCACAACCTTCCCTGGCAATGAATTCCATATCTTGACTGCCCTTACTGTAAAGAACCCCTTCCTTTGCTGGTTGTGAAATTTCCTCTCCTCTAACCTTAGGGGATGACCACGTGTCCTGTGTATGGTCCTTGGGGTAAAAAGTTCCCATGAAAGCTCTCTGTATTGACCCCTAATGTATTTGTACATAGTAATCATATCTCCCCTTAGACGCCTCTTTTCTAAAGTAAACATGCCTAAACTGGCTAACCTTTCCTCATAACTTAATGACTCCATACCCTTTATCAATTTTGTCGCCCTTCTCTGAACCCTTTCTAGTTCCAAATTATCTTTTTTATAGAGTGGTGCCCAGAACTGTACTGCATATTCAAGATGAGGTCTTACCAATGATTTATACAGTGGCAAAATTACACTGTCTTCCCTTGCATCTATGCCCCTTTTTATGCATGCCAATACTTTGTTTGCCCTTGCAGCTGCTGCTTGACATTGAGCACTATTGCTAAGTCTACTGTCTACAAGCACTCCCAAATCCTTTTCCTGTGTAATAAACCAGGATTGACACCCATATCCAGATTCACTTACAATTAAACAAAATTAAATGTAAATGATTGTAACCGCACATGAAAACAGCAAACACCAAAAAAAAAAAGCCACGTGCACTGCGCAGCCTAAGAGGAGTTTGGTGCTGATTCCAAAATCAGATGTTACTTCAAAACACCCAGCAAGACTTTTCCTACCATTTTCAAGCAAGTAATGGCCATTGTGTTCCCTTTTTATAGTCCTAATTAGCCTGCATAGACCAATGGCTGATGTGTTTTCTAATCCTGGCTGTAAAATGCAGCGTCTTGTAGTGGAACAAAAAGTAGTTTAAATGGTGACCCCATCTGGAAATTTTAAGGGACCAGTGGTTAGTGACGGATGGCCATACATGGTTTGGTTCCTGCATTAAGTTGTAGCTAACTCAAAAATTGCAATCTCTGCCACTATGTCTTGTTTTTAATAAACTGTGATCTTTATTTGCCAACACATTACCGTTGTCAGTGTCTTTATTTATTGTAAGTAAAGGTTAAGTCTTAACTAGTGGGGTTTGGTCCAGTGAAAGGGAAGAATCAACAGTCTGCAGTTTATGTCCAACTCGGTTACCTTTTTGTTTTCTAGTTGAAAATTATTTGTAAACTATATCTCAAGCCCTGGAAATTTTGTGTTCAATTCCTGTAGCTGTCTTGAGGTAGAATGCATGTGAAAACTCAGATCTGAAAGTCGCTGTAAAGCTGTTGATTCTGTTTTGGCGGACTCCGTCATTTTGACTTTTGTATCCTGTTACACTTCTGGTATCACAGATAGTCCAATAGCCAGGTAGTTCTGAGGTAAACGGGATTTATTTAAAAATACAAATCTAAATTATCCAAGAAGCAAAGTCAATAATCTCAAGGCAGAGAAATGTCCAATGCAAGTGTCAAACGATTGCAATCCAAATTACAAAAGCAGCAAAGTACTGTGAAAGCATCTAGTTCAGATTCCAACGCAATACACAAGCATAAACTTTAAACAGGAAGTGCCTTTTCCAGGTCCAAACTGTCAGCAGTCGAGGCGGTGCCCACGGCCGCCGGGACTCTTTCTGTTTCCTGTCTCCATGATGACCGGGGCATCACTTCCGGTTCCAGCGTCCCGGTTGTTGCCTAGGCAACAACCGGGACGCTTCAGGCTCCCTGACGCCGCGCCCGGCCAGCTGCACGCGCAGGGCTATTCAGACACAGCCATCCTTGGCTGATTTTAATTAGGCTGCAGCCTTACTCATTAGTGCAACCTGGGCGCACTAAGTCTCATTGGCACCTACTGCCATCATTACTTAGTCAGCTTCTGGGGCTACTATCAAGGCTTTGTCCTGATTGGCTTTTGGTATTATTTAAGGCAGTGAGGACTGAGCCGGTTATAGCGTTCTGTTCAGTTCTGCTGCCTGTTCCTGTTCCTATCTGTGATGTTTAACCTGTGATTGATTTACCGTGTATGACCTTTGCCTGTTCCTGGATTCTGAACCTGTGCTTCTGACCCTGATTTATTGCCTGTACCTGGATTCTGATTCTCTGCTAGTGACCCTGATCTTATGCCTGTCCCTGGATCCTGCACCTGTGCCTGTGACCCCTGACCTTGGTTTGTTCTCGGAATACGTTGTCTACTGCCGGCCCGATTCTGGCCTGGACCCCACGCTGCTGTCTGCCAGAACACTCTATTCCTGGGATCTCCTTAGCCGGTACACATCTCTTGATCCTCTGTTGTCTGCAGCCAAATCTGTCCCCACCACTAGGGGCAACAGTGAACACCAGACTTCAGAGCAGACTCCGGGTTTTGCTGTACCGGCTGGGGGGGTTCCTAACACAAACAAGAAATGGTATCCAAGATGAAATCTTCACGAGACCTGTCCATCTTAGATAAGGGATATTCTAAGGACAAGTTTATAACAGAGATCCAAGATAGAACCTACATGAAACAGTCCTGGCCCTCTTGGATGAGGGCTATTCTATGGAAACGTTAAGAACAACTTCATCATGGGGAAGTTTATTTCCCAAGGCTCACCATTTGTTCTCCTGTTATTTCCATCTCAAGATGGCGATAGCTTGAAAACAAGCTTTATTATTTAAAGAAAGCATTTTTTCAATTGTGAAATCTTTTAAAATATTTTTTAGTTATATTTGAATCTATTTTTACTAATTCATTTTTATATATTTTTTTAATTAGTGGAAATGAAAACCCAAGTCTGGACACATGCCTTATTTGCCTGGGTGTGTCACGCATGCGCATATTGCCTGAGATTAAGTAAGTTAGCTCTTACCGCTCTAGGCCTGTATTCTCAAAGCAGATGAGTATCGCTCAACATTTTATTGATAAACTAAGGTGATAGGTGATTGTCTTTCGGTGCAATAACGACAGTTATTAATAAATAGACCCCAATGTGTTTAAAAAAAGGTAAACACAGACGTTTTTATGTGAACCCAAGCTCAAAAATAAACCACAAAAGTGGACGGCGATTCTTGAGCATGACTGGTGAATCTCTAACCAGTAAATGTGAACTGCAAACTTCGAACAGCGAGTGCAAGTAGCAAATTTTGAACCCACAGATCTAACTGGGGTCCATTGTCAACGAACCACAAACATGTTCAGGATATTCAAAGAGGTGAAATTCCTAATGGAGAAAACTCTGAATAAGTAGAGCTCTTCTTTGAGAGGTCATGGGGTAAATGTATCAAGCTGAGAGTTTTCCGGCGGGTTTGAGAAACCAATCAGATTCTAACTATCATTTATTTAGTACATTCTACAAAATGATAGCTAGAATCTGATTGGTTGCTATAGGCAATATCTCCACTTTTCAAACCCGCCAGAAAACTCTCAGCTTGATACATTTACCCCCATGTCTTTCTTGCCTCTAAATGTCCTTCCATTTCAAGTTTTAGTTGGCCAATTCTATTTTTAATTATTTGCTAAATATGTATAATGTACCCACATTAGACTATTATATAAGGCTGGATTAGACTTGCTTTCTCAAGCAATCAGATTTTCAGTTTCTATTTTTGCAGATCTTATTTCCTTTTTATATATGACAATGTATCCCTTGCAATTCTATAATGACTTCTCACATAAGTTATGCTGTATGTAATGTTTAAAAAACTGGCATTATAATCCACGGGTCACCGTGAAATTTCAGAAAATTGTGCAAACTGTTACGGAAAGCGGCTACTGATATAAGTTTCCAGAACAAGTGACAGGGGTCTTCACCTATAACAGCCGTCTTTGCCGTAGAGTTTGTTGCACTCACAGGTACTTGGATGACCCCAGGTCTTAACTCATAACGTAGTTATATGCAATACCGCAACAGGTAGATAGGAGGCGGTAGCTTAAATGGGAGCAGATGGTCAGTAGTAGCCTGGGGTCATGGGTCCGTAGCAGGCAGAGTAGTCAGGCACAGGTCAAAGTGTCAGGGCTGGCAGTGAGCAGGGATATCCAAATAACAAAGCCAGTGGTCAGGGCAGTCAGGGTTCAAGTAGACTCCAAAAACAAAGCCAAGGGTCAGAACAAAGAATCCGGTCAGAAATAACAGATTATGCACAGGGACAAAAACTGGTCAGCAAAATGTGCAACACAGAGTACGCTATAACCGTATATATACAAGTGTTGCTCAATCAGAGAGCATGCAACAAGGGGGACCTAATCACCCACTGCTGGCTGTTTAATTAATTACACTCATTTCGCGGGTGCCTGGTGACCATTCTTGTTGCCATGGTGATGGCCGGGATGAAAAGATTGGAAGTTGGGTCAGGGCTGTTGCCACGACAGCCGAGATGCAGCCCGACGAGGGAGGGAATGAGCCGCTGTGGCTCATAACACAAACACAATTTTATTTATTAATTAACATTCATTTGACATATAAACAATTAAAGAGGTTCCTATTTTGAGACTACCTCCATTGTTTAATAACTACCTATGACAGATTTCAATGTCTTACTCTGCCCAGTCCCCAGGAATGAAAGCTCTCTGTTGCTGCAATGTCTGGAAGATAAATTTAGAGCATGTAAGGGAAAAACTTAGAGTTGCACTACCTCCTAGTAAAAGATAATATTAAGGTACTCCTCTCCCTAACCAAGGTGTGGATTGGGAACTTAAGGTAGCCCTGGAAAAAATTCCTCATGTGGCCTCATGTGGGCGGGACCAAATCACCTGTAGGCAGGGCAAACACTAAAGGAGGCAGGATTAGTACAAAGTTGCCTTTTATATACCATCCTTTCCCCAACATTGCCACCCATGAGACAAACAGAGCCCTAAATGAGGACTGTTGCGCTTAAATATGGGACAGTTGGGAGGTATGATTATTGGTTCAACCCCATAATGGCTGTCTCCTCTGTGTGCGGGTGATGGGTACAATTTGACTAATACAAGTAGGACAAAATGAGCAACTAAATTTAGCAGTAGTAACAGAAAATGTCATCACAATATACATATTCATCATCATCATCATCAATATTTATTTATATAGCGCCAGTAAATTCTGTATTGTAGACCCACTCCGAGGACAGTGGCAGGTGGGGAGTTTGACTGGGGTGGTACACCTGTCAAACCATAACGCAGGTGTCCTAAGGCGAGCTCAGGGAGGACAGAAACCTCCCGTGGAGCAGAAGGGCAATTGGGAGCAAACATTAACAAAACAATGCTGGGTAATACATACATGTTTATTTAATAACATTGTGCAGAGGAACTGCCAATATAGACTGTCCTGCTCTCTCCTACCTGTTCTTGGTGCCTACCCTACCAGTTGTTGCTGGTATTTTTTGCTCAATTGCCGCTTGTCTGGATCCTAGAATGCTGGGAACCTGTTTGGAAAAAAAATGGGTACATGAAATTTATAAAACCCAAATGAGCGCTGGTTTTAAATTAAAAGCATCTACATTTAATTATTAGGCCTCCCTCTGGCTCCAACATTAAAATAACAGTATTCACATTTAATACATATACCTATTTCCCTCCCTCCAAATGGCCCCAGCAATAAATTAATAGCATTAAAGTTTAATAAATATAACCATTTCCCAGAATCATCCCGGAATTAAATAATTCATATTAACATTTAATATTTTCCAAACTCAGCCCCACATTCAATTAATAGCCCCAAACCACTCCGCCATTAAATTAAAGGCTTTTGCATTTTTATCTACAGTAGAAATGGCAGATCTGTTGCTGGCTATAGCAGTGTGCTGGGGGAAAAAATGTTGTGTGTATGTTCCTTGCAGGATAACCCCACCCTTTCAGCACCTGTTATGGCCTATAAATTGATTTGAGCAGCTTCCACTTTTGTATTTGTCTGAGAGGCATGTTGGTGTCAGTAGCTGAGGGGGAGTGCTGACATTGGATTGCTATTTGGAGGCTTCTGGGGTACCTCTTTGGTAAGTTAGCTCTCAATTTAAAAACACATATGTATGGCCCAAATATAGGGACTCTCATTGTTTAGAGTAGGACCATCCTATATGCAAAAGCGCCTTGGCGTGGCAGGATGGCTTAAACATACATTTGCAAATGTGTGCAACAAAGACTTTTGCATTTTTATCTACAGTAGAAATGGCAGATCTGTTGCTGGCTATAGCAGTGTGCTGGGGGAAAAAATGTTGTGTGTATGTTCCTTGCAGGATAACCCCACCCTTTCAGCACCTGTTATGGCCTATAAATTGATTTGAGCAGCTTCCACTTTTGTATTTGTCTGAGAGGCATGTTGGTGTCAGTAGCTGAGGGGGAGTGCTGACATTGGATTGCTATTTGGAGGCTTCTGGGGTACCTCTTTGGTAAGTTAGCTCTCAATTTAAAAACACATATGTATGGCCCAAATATAGGGACTCTCATTGTTTAGAGTAGGACCATCCTATATGCAAAAGCGCCTTGGCGTGGCAGGATGGCTTAAACATACATTTGCAAATGTGTGCAACAAAGACTTTTGCATTTTTATCTACAGTAGAAATGGCAGATCTGTTGCTGGCTATAGCAGTGTGCTGGGGAAAAAATGTTGTGTGTATGTTCCTTGCAGGATAACCCCACCCTTTCAGCACCTGTTATGGCCTATAAATTGATTTGAGCAGCTTCCACTTTTGTATTTGTCTGAGAGGCATGTTGGTGTCAGTAGCTGAGGGGGAGTGCTGACATTGGATTGCTATTTGGAGGCTTCTGGGGTACCTCTTTGGTAAGTTAGCTCTCAATTTAAAAACACATATGTATGGCCCAAATATAGGGACTCTCATTGTTTAGAGTAGGACCATCCTATATGCAAAAGCGCCTTGGCGTGGCAGGATGGCTTAAACATACATTTGCAAATGTGTGCAACAAAGACTTTTGCATTTTTATCTACAGTAGAAATGGCAGATCTGTTGCTGGCTATAGCAGTGTGCTGGGGGAAAAAATGTTGTGTGTATGTTCCTTGCAGGATAACCCCACCCTTTCAGCACCTGTTATGGCCTATAAATTGATTTGAGCAGCTTCCACTTTTGTATTTGTCTGAGAGGCATGTTGGTGTCAGTAGCTGAGGGGGAGTGCTGACATTGGATTGCTATTTGGAGGCTTCTGGGGTACCTCTTTGGTAAGTTAGCTCTCAATTTAAAAACACATATGTATGGCCCAAATATAGGGACTCTCATTGTTTAGAGTAGGACCATCCTATATGCAAAAGCGCCTTGGCGTGGCAGGATGGCTTAAACATACATTTGCAAATGTGTGCAACAAAGACTTTTGCATTTTTATCTACAGTAGAAATGGCAGATCTGTTGCTGGCTATAGCAGTGTGCTGGGGGAAAAAATGTTGTGTGTATGTTCCTTGCAGGATAACCCCACCCTTTCAGCACCTGTTATGGCCTATAAATTGATTTGAGCAGCTTCCACTTTTGTATTTGTCTGAGAGGCATGTTGGTGTCAGTAGCTGAGGGGGAGTGCTGACATTGGATTGCTATTTGGAGGCTTCTGGGGTACCTCTTTGGTAAGTTAGCTCTCAATTTAAAAACACATATGTATGGCCCAAATATAGGGACTCTCATTGTTTAGAGTAGGACCATCCTATATGCAAAAGCGCCTTGGCGTGGCAGGATGGCTTAAACATACATTTGCAAATGTGTGCAACAAAGACTTTTGCATTTTTATCTACAGTAGAAATGGCAGATCTGTTGCTGGCTATAGCAGTGTGCTGGGGGAAAAAATGTTGTGTGTATGTTCCTTGCAGGATAACCCCACCCTTTCAGCACCTGTTATGGCCTATAAATTGATTTGAGCAGCTTCCACTTTTGTATTTGTCTGAGAGGCATGTTGGTGTCAGTAGCTGAGGGGGAGTGCTGACATTGGATTGCTATTTGGAGGCTTCTGGGGTACCTCTTTGGTAAGTTAGCTCTCAATTTAAAAACACATATGTATGGCCCAAATATAGGGACTCTCATTGTTTAGAGTAGGACCATCCTATATGCAAAAGCGCCTTGGCGTGGCAGGATGGCTTAAACATACATTTGCAAATGTGTGCAACAAAGACTTTTGCATTTTTATCTACAGTAGAAATGGCAGATCTGTTGCTGGCTATAGCAGTGTGCTGGGGGAAAAAATGTTGTGTGTATGTTCCTTGCAGGATAACCCCACCCTTTCAGCACCTGTTATGGCCTATAAATTGATTTGAGCAGCTTCCACTTTTGTACATGAAATTTATAAAACCCAAATGAGCGCTGGTTTTAAATTAAAAGCATCTACATTTAATTATTAGGCCTCCCTCTGGCTCCAACATTAAAATAACAGTATTCACATTTAATACATATACCTATTTCCCTCCCTCCAAATGGCCCCAGCAATAAATTAATAGCATTAAAGTTTAATAAATATAACCATTTCCCAGAATCATCCCGGAATTAAATAATTCATATTAACATTTAATATTTTCCAAACTCAGCCCCACATTCAATTAATAGCCCCAAACCACTCCGCCATTAAATTAAAGGTCCTATCACCTCACCTTAAATTAATAAGTACAACTATTACATTAAATAGCACCACCATCACCCCACAAATAAATTAATATCACCTACCATTAAATAATTAGCTCCAGCCTACAGTCCATTAAATGAATAGCCTACTATGACAATTATGTAGTATATCTTCTATTATTTTCTATTGAATTCATGTATGACAATGTGAATAATTTATGCAACCTTGTAATGTAATCTCAACGTGTGTTTTGCTAGATGACATGAGTCTGAACTTATGCAAGTGTCATTAATCTGTTGAAAATAGCCAGACCAGGGAAAGATAGCATCTTGGAGGAGTTTGAAGCCCCAAAGTTGTAAACCATCTAGCCACTCAAGCAGAACAAACAGAGGTGAGAATTCAAGGTCCTGTGAACATTCCCGATCTTAGGACATCATCCCTAGCTCACTTTGAAAGCCCTGTGACATTTGAGAGATCCATCTGTCCTTATTGACAGCTAAACTTCAAAGGTGGGGGGTGAGAGCTATGTGGAGAAAAGGTTTAAAATCTGCCTTAGACAATAACTTGTGCATTTTCATGAGGGGGTCTATTAAGACTGAAATGTCCACATTTCCTCAATTGTGTTCCCTCACATACCAGGCCTTAGCTAGTAAGTAGTGACTCCTATTTTATTTTCTGAAACTTATTTGTGCAAACATATTGCATGTCTTGGAATTAATTTTTGTAACTAAGCCTTGGAACCATTTTTCAGATTAAATAAATGTAATCTAGTGTTTTCTCCGTGATTCTTTGTGAAGTTACGAAGCCCAGGGGGCTCATGCTACATGTGTATATGATTTAAGTGTGGAACATTTTGGTGAACGTAAGGACACCATAATAAATCCTTTGTGGTGGCAGAAAAGGTGTATTCATTGCTAAGTGACGAAGGCGACGCTAGTCATGGCCAGCTGTTCAGATTGCTACATCTGGGACAGGCTGGGCATACGTGACACACTGGTTGGCAGCATGGTGGGATTGATAATATTTTTCTTTTGATCATAAGAACTTAAGTGAATTAATGGTGTGTGATTCTAGAGAGAGTCAGCATCCTAATTGAACAGAGATTACGATCAAGGCATACAAAATTTTAAAAGAGATACAGCGCAAATTGTAGTGGCAGAAAAGGTGTATTAATTGTTAAGTGACTAAGGTGACACCAGTAATGGCCAGCTGTTCATATTATTATTATTATTATTATCGTTTATTTGTTTGGCGCCACAAGGTTTCCGCAGCGCCGTACACAGCACAAACAGTACACTCTACAGGGTAAAACAATACATAACAATAAACACAAAGTACCAGAACTTCAGAAACTCCAGGCAGGCAAATACTGTAAAGACGGAGCGGAAGAACAGGTGTGGAGACAGGAGGGGAGAGGGGCCCTGCTCATACGAGCTTACATACTAAGGGAGGGTAAACAAAATCAGGCACAAGAGGGAGCCAGTGAAGCAAAGGGGAGAGTAAAAAGGAGCCAGGGGAGAAACAGAAGAGGTGAGCGGTTAAGTGGATGGTTGGTAGGCCTTAAGGAGCAGGTGAGTTTTAAGTGCCCGCTTGAAGGAGCACAGATTGGGTGAGAGACGGATGGGACAGGCTGGGCGTTCGTGACACCTACCTCCCACCCAAATTACAGTAGAGACTGCCCCCCACACAAGCAATAAATTAGTAACATTTTTGTTTAATAAATAAACCTATTCCACGCAACCATCACTGCCATTATATAATTCATATTCACATTTAATAAACAGACCTCATTCTCCCTAAACTCACAACCTACATTCAATTAATAGCCCCCAAACCACACCATCTTAAATTAATAGGCCCCACTATTAAACTAAATTGCCCCACCATCACCCCACAAACAAAATAGCACCCATTAATTAGCCACCACCTAACACCCACCTAAAACCTCATTTGCCATCACACATACATTACATTTCCACAAGCCACTGTGCCATCACACACACATTACTGTCACAAGCCCCCTTTGCCATCACACACACACATATTATTGCCACAAGCTCCCTGTCTTCACACACACACACACACACACACACACAGACACATTACATTGCCACAAGCTCCCTTTGCCATTACACACACATTACATTGCCACAAGCCCCCTGTGCCCTCACACACACATTACTGTCACAAGCCTCCTTTGCCATCACACACACATTACTGCCACAAGCTCCCTTTACTATCAAACACAACATTGACATCAGCCCCCACTGCGCTCACACTTCCCTTACAACCGCTTCTAGATGTGCTTTCTTCTCTGCTCACAGTAAAATTATTTTATTAGGTGGTAGTGCAGCTTTAAGGGTAATGACATAACACTTGCATACACCAGGCACAGGATACTCTCTGTTCCTTTAGTCGGTACATAACAGGCAATGTATACACCCAGTTTCTTGCTACACAAGGGCTGATATATTCTATGAACACTGAAGACAATGAATAATTATAAACTATATGAGTCATAATACTAGTGCTTGTTTCCTGCAATATCAAGGTGTGGAAAATCATGACATGGATGGAAAAGTCTATTTAAAAAGCATGAGGTTACAAGATTTAAATGTAATAGTTTTTTGCTCAAAAGGAAACATTTAGTATGTTGTATCTTAAAAATGAAATCATAGTTGCCAACATTTTTTTTGCTCCATACTTGGTGTGCAAATACAGAGGGGGCAGCATCACAGATCATTTCATTTGGCCCCATCCCCCTTGCTGCAATGCAGCGATCCTGGCATGGAGCCCACCATCCCACTCACTTCACTCCTGAGGTGTATGCAGTTGTGGTCATTTTATTTCTCAGTGTAGCATAAAATATGTGGTTTCGCAGTCTACCTCATACTTTACCACTATATACAATATAGATGAATGAACACCATGGGCCTGAGTCATCAAGGAATGCAAAACGAACGTATTGTGCATTTTTTTTTTATCTCCCATATATAGTGCATATGCACGTCCATCTTCAGCAAGGAGCGGATCTGAAGATACGTCTGTAAATGACTACAGGTCTAGGTCCGCTCTGCTATAACAGACAAGACTTGCAATATACATCCACAATGCATATGTGGAATATCAAGTCACAAAAGAACGCACAAAAATGTCACCAGTTAATAATATAGTCATTAAAGTCAAAACATTAAAAATAAAAAAAGTGAGGGTTTTTTTGTTTATTTTTTTCCATAAAATAAATTTATAATGATATTATTAATGTCTACTGTACATAAAATACATTTTTACAGTTGCTCCTGATTGCAAACACATATTCTAGTTTGCATACACAGCCATCATTACTAGTAATCGGCATCTTCACCAGACCTATAGCTGGTGCAAGTGATACCACTAAAAATCAAAAACCTTAGAGATGCCCAAAGGTTGACTCGGATGCTGCTGCATGTGCTTGAGCTTGGCACGCCATTATTGTAAATTGATTATGTGCATGTGTCTATCCCCTCCCTGTTCCACGACTGAAATCGTAGGCTGTAGTAAGGGTTCTTTGCGCTTAAAGATTAATTGGATTTTGTTTCATTCTCTGGTACAAAATACAGCATGTATCAGCATTTACATCCCTTAATGAATCAGGTCCCCTGTGTCTCATTTAGAGCTGAACATGAGTCCATTTGTGGGGTGTACAAATATGCATTTACTACTCATGCATCACAAAATGAGTCTTATTTATATTTCATTGTTTGCAGTGGTGAAAGTGGAAATTTAGAAGTCATGTTATGGAAAATGTAAGTGAATGAAATTATAATGAAAGCTGAAAGAGAAGTGGCGTTTCGGCATAATACTGTATTACAGCCCACTTTGAGTGTATGCCTGTAGAGGCAGAACTGGGTTGGGCAAGCATAAGTTAAGTACATTAAGGCCGTGTTCACGTAAGTTTCGATTGCCCCTAGGAGATGGAACCTATTTAGACTTGACCATATCTTCATAAACTCTTATTAGGAAGTGTATCCTTTGAATATACCACAGGTTTAGTGTAAAGATATTTACTGATGATGATGATGATGATGACACCATCATCACTATCTATCTGCTTCTAATTGACTGCGTATTGACCCCTTGAGCTGGTAGTATTTCATTAATTAGCAAACGGCTATATTATGTTCCATCTGTCTATTTGGAATTCTTATTTGTCATTTCCATTTGGATTACTGAAGAAAAGAATATTCCCATTGGATTTATGAAGCAGCTAATGATGAATGTGGTGGTGTTTGTACAGTATTTAATTATATTTGATATGCAACTTTCACATTTTATTAATAACATTGTTAATACATTATTCTCACTTATGTATATGACATTTCATGACATTATATTGTCTACAAATAGGGTAATGCTACTTTCATATTTATAGCTGAGATTGTCAAACCAGCAACTCTATGCTATAGTTGGGCATAAGTATACACATTTGTACAACTTACTAAGAAATACAGTTGTGTTTTGTGTTAGATGTATCAAGAGATACGTGTATCTCAAAATGCACACATAAGGCTGACATTTTTGTGACTGAATTTTTATGTTTATATTCGGACACAAAATGTATCAAACCCTAAATCAGGCCCATATATGCTCTGATTTTAGTCAAACTTACCTATGGGGTTTGTAAAAAAAAAAAATTTTGTTCCCTATATGTTCCTTGCACAGCATACTCTTTTCTCTTTACTCTTTCAAGGCTGAAAAATATCAAACTGCACCAAAAAAACAAAAAAACAAACAAAAAGAAAGCAATGAACAACTGGTGTAGGTGTGTGGAACCAACAACAGTTACAGCTTGTAAGTCTTTCATAGTCCTTAAAGGACAACTCTATATTTTATTTCTTATAAGTGTTCCTCCCTCCAATTTTTTTTAACAGCTTTGGAGATAAATAACTAACCCCTATGCCCATGCTGAATGCTTCTTTCGGCCTTACACCTTGGAGGTGTTGGAACTTGCTGCATTGCTGCTGTAATGAAAACCCAGTCAGCTTAATTCCATCTGTAAGATGCAGGCAGGTTGAACATTTTTATAGCATCCCCCATATCATAATGTTATATATTACATTTTGATGAAAATGATCAGCAGTCTTTAATTAAATATGAGTACCCTCGTTGTGAAGAGGGGAATTTCCCCTTCCAAACGATGGTGCCCAGATATTTTTGTGAGCCAGGGATAGGAAAGTTGATGCTCTGAAAGGCCATCCTGGCATTTTTCATGCTCATGTACCAGGGACCTTGTGATGTCACAAAGTGTGCACCTGAACTACAAGAAATCCCACTGATCACAGTGGGCAGACATTGGTTGATCTTTCTTGTAACACTGCTGCAGTATGACTTGAAGTGCATGCAGAGCATGAGTCATAATCATTTAACAGTGCCCATGTAGACATTTATTATTATTATTATTATTATTATTATTATTATTATTATTATCATCACTATTTATTTATATAGCACCACTAATTCCGCAGTGCTGTAAAGAGAACTCACTCACATCAGTCCCTGCCCCATTGGGGCTTATAGTCTAAATTCCCTAACACACACAGACTAGGGTCAATTTGTTAGCAGCCAATTAACCTACTAGTATGTTTTTGGAGTGTGGGAGCAAACCGGAGAACCTGGAGGAAACCCACGCAAACATGGGGAGAACATACAAACTCCTCACAGATAAGGCCATGGTTGGGAAGGAATCCTGACCCCAGTACTGTAAGGCAGAAGTGCTAACCACTTAGTCACCGTGCTGCCCTTTGGCATATTTCTGTAGATGCAAGGAAGAAATGCAGAGTTCTGATTAATCCATTGGCTGACCAGGTATATTATGAGATCTCATAGGAATGAGCATTAGACAGAAATTATTTCATAAACATTTCAGTTTAATAATCAGTAAAACATTAACAGAGAACTGGAAAATAAAATGGTGTCTTAGGTCTGCTGAATAGAGTTTCACATATATAAATTGACTGTAATACCTGTAATAGATCTGCAAAGACAAATGTAGATGCTTTTTGCTGCATCCTAGGACAGAGCGATTTTAGCGCTTAAAGCTTCAGGTATCCTTCAGATATGACTGACTGTTCTTAGTAACCTGTGTCAGCAAGTTTAGATGCTCTATTTAGAACACCTACAAAATTTTGAACTAATTAGGGTGTGGATTCAAATAATTATCTTTTGTTCTGTACTGTAGCATTAAACTATATTAAGCTTAATTTCTTAGAACTGGAGGAGGAACATTTAAGTCTTGATTGACTAATTCAATGGCAGTTGGCCTGCCCCAAATACTGTAACTTGTCATTGTATAAAAGTATTCTAGTAAGTACAATTTTGGGAATTCCTTAGGTAATTGAGATTGTTACAATTGTTTTGATAACACAAGAAAATAACCATATTTTTGTGAAGTACAATATATCTGTTGTTTGAACCATGGTCAATATTATACATAGAATATGTCTGCATTCACAATTCATAATATATGTTTTAATACTTAATACTTTATTGAACTAAACTAAAATGATAACGCTGCCTCTAATTTTAGTAAACTTGATTTAATATACGTGTAAGGGGTCACCACAGCTCGAACTTGCAAAATGTAACTTGCCATCTGTTAGATTAGGAGTGCACAGCCTTTTTTGGTCTGAATGCCCACTCTGGAACATACTAATTTGAAGGGCAGTAAGTAAACTTAACTTGCTTAAAATATATAGAATTTAGTAGAGGCAAAGAGTAAGCTCTTTTCAATTATGCCACACCTCAGTTATGCTATATCTCGCATCATTGTTAAATACTTCCCATAGGGACAAAAGTTTGTGCACCCTGCAAAGACTTTCCTCACTTCTGTAGAAACACATTTCCCTTTATCTATAATGACATATTGGCCCCTTCACCTCTGCATTAACATATTCCCTTCTTCACCTCTGTAACAATACATCCCCCTCACCCCTCCTGTTTAACCCTTCCCACCCACTACTGTAGCAATACATCCTCCTATCACCTCTGTGGTAAAAAATGTTAGTAAAGGACCGCTTTGCTCCATCTCC
The DNA here is from genome assembly GCF_038048845.1 of Mixophyes fleayi. Lineage (NCBI taxonomy): Eukaryota > Metazoa > Chordata > Amphibia > Anura > Limnodynastidae > Mixophyes > Mixophyes fleayi. The sequence continues at coordinate 195,856,420 of NC_134402.1, read as the reverse complement.
TGCTCGTTTCCCCGGTAGTCTAGGAGTAAACAGGAAGTGGGACATGACTCCATTTGCGGGTGCCAATAACCGGAAGTTCAGCTTTCGCGCCTTACTTCCAGACAGAATGGATAGAGAACGGATGTAGCTCTCCTAGCTGCATACTTAGTATATATCTGCAAGTCCCATAGCATTTAGATAGTGATCGGAGGCTCCCCACTCTATACTCTAGTATAAAAGGAGAGTCTGTCTGCCCACAAGAGTGATTGCTGCACGGATGTGCAATATATATATATATATAGAAAAAGAGCCTGCATACTGCATATACATGCATAAGAGTGTACCAGCACATACAGGTGTGTACTGCATAAATATGCATAAACTGTATTGCCTGCTGTACTACAAAGTCAACTACTGTGAGTACCTGCATTCTACTGTGTTATCATTGTTTAATAAACAGCAACCTGTTTAAGGTAAAAAAAACGGTGTGACTAAACATCCACATTAACAACGCTGAACACCTTTAGTAACATCAGAAGGTATAACCAACAAAATATTCCCCCCATCACCTGTATAGTGACACATACTGCCCCTCACCTTTTTAGCAACAAATTTCCCCTCTCCCCCTGTAGCAACATTAACCCCCAACCTGTAACAACCTCCCTTCCATGTCAACACATTCTCCCACACTGCAACAACACAGTCCTCTCATGGCAACACATCCGCCATAGCAACACCCTCCTCCCTCCGTTTGAAGTATTTGGACCTTTGTTATAGGGGTCCTATTTCCCAATACAAACCCTTAACCAATGGGCAATTTTCCTTGTAGTTCCTCTTAAAGTGTTTAAGAGCTGGGCTGTATCATATCCAGTTTTCTTATGATTTAGGATTGGAGAATTGGCAGCGCCTTCTACTGGAGTGCTGGTGGTCATCAAAAGAAATAAGAAAATTAGACCATACATCCAGTGGAGTTGGAATGGCGCACTCTCCAAGGCTAGAGCTGGGGCACTATCATGGACTCACCAGATGTGGACTAACTTCATATTGTAATAAAATGACTGTACCTATGTAGTTTATTTTCTCTCCCTTCTGATGCAATGTGTGGCAGAAATAGTAAAGCTTACTCTCTCATTGGAGCAGTGGGAGCAGAAAAAAGTATGAGACTCAAGACTGCAGAAGCTTTAAGTCATGTATCCCAGATGAAATTAGGACCCATCCATCTCTTGAAGCAAAGGTATCACTATTACTATGACTAGTAATTCTAGCCTTGGATGTGTCACTGATTGCCACAACCAAGATCCTTTCCAACACAATACTATTGAAGGATATTGTACCAACATATATGTATCATAATTGAATAAAGCTTTAAAAAAATACAGCACAGTGTTTTATTTAAACAGCCGTTATACTTACCAGTTCTCTCTGTGTAGCTAATCACTGACTCAATCTTCATCCATAATAATTCTAGTGGCAAAAAATAACCATCTTGAGAGTTTCAAACAATTAGATATGTTATATCTCATTGGGAAATAAAAAGGATTTTACCTTACCTACTTCTGACTCTCTGAGAATATTTCAGTCTGTTCCAGTTGAAGGTTACCAAAGAGTTCTCTCAAAAACAAAAAACAATTAGATGCATCTTGATGAAGATGAGTAACAAGGATTTCAAAGAAGATTATCATAAATCATTATGAATAAAGATTAATTGGAAGGACATTATTTGACTGTGTATAGTTCAAGGGATGGCATTGACTGCAGAGTTAACAAAATGTTTTATTGTTGTAAGTAGAGATGCTCACTGACCCCCGTGTTTTGGTTTTGGTTTTGGATCTGGATTACCGTCATGTTTTGGTTTTGGTTTTGTTTGGTTTTGTTTTGCTATTTTTGAAAAAAATACCATTTTTTTATCTAAAATAACCTAATTTAGTGCTCCACCAGTTTCTTGGATAAGTGAGGTGATTCTAAAGCTAATAAATTATGAAAAAAAAAGTTTAATCCCTGGTAGGCCGTCCTTAATTCTAACACTTGCCTGCAAATTATACAGACAAACCTGGTTGTCTTCCTCCTCAATTTTTGATTATTGGCAATGTAGCCATCGTCTTTGGGTGTATATTAAAAAGCAGCCTGCATAGACTGAACAATATAACAAATAAATGGACCAAGGTAGTTTGGTGGCTGTCTATTGCCCCCACCCCCCCCTCCACTTATAGTTAAATAGAAAAAAAGCAGCCTGCATAGACTGAACAATATAACAAATAAATGGACCACGGTAGTTTGGTGGCTGTCTATGACCCCCGCCCCCCCTCTACTTGTAGTTAAATAGAAAAAAAGCAGCCTGCATAGACTGAACAATATAACAAATAAATGGACCAAGGTAGTTTGGTGGCTGTCTATGACCCCCCCCTCCACTTGTAGTGAAATAGCAAAAAAGCAGCCTGCATAGGCTGAACAATATAACAAAAAAAAAATGGACCAAGGTAGTTTGGTGGCTGTCTATGACCCCCGCCCGCCCTCCACTTGTAGATAAATAGAAAAAAAGCAGCCTGCATAGATTGAACAATATAACAAATAAATGGACCAAGGTAGTTTGGTGGCTGTCTATGACCCCCCACCCCCCCTCTACTTGTAGTTAAATAGAAAAAAAGCAGCCTGCATAGACTGAACAATATAACAAATAAATGGACCAAGGTAGTTTGGTGGCTGTCTATGAGCCCCGCCCCCCCCCTCTACTTGTAGTTAAATAGAAAAAAAGCAGCCTGCATAGACTGAACAATATAACAAATAAATGGACCAAGGTAGTTTGGTGGCTGTCTATTGCCCCCCCCTCCACTTATACTTAAATAGAAAAAAAGCAGCCTGCATAGACTGAACAATATAACAAATAAATGGACCAAGGTAGTTTGGTGGCTGTCTATTGCCCCCACCCCCCCTCCACTTGTAGTTAAATAGAAAAAAAGCAGCCTGCATAGACTGAACAATATAACAAATAAATGGACCACGGTAGTTTGGTGGCTGTCTATGACCCCCGCCCCCCCTCTACTTGTAGTTAAATTGAAAAAAAGCAGCCTGCATAGACTGAACAATATAACAAATAAATGGACCAAGGTAGTTTGGTGGCTGTCTATTGCCCCCACCCCCCCCTCCACTTATAGTTAAATAGAAAAAAAGCAGGCTGCATAGACTGAACAATATATCAAATAAATGGACCAAGGTAGTTTGGTGGCTGTCTATTGCCCCCACCCCCCCTCCACTTGTAGTTAAATAGAAAAAAAAGCAGCCTGCATAGACTGAACAATATAACAAATAAATAGACCACGGTAGTTTGGTGGCTGTCTATGACCCCCGCCCCCTCTACTTGTAGTTAAATTGAAAAAAAGCAGCCTGCATAGACTGAACAATATAACAAATAAATGGACCAAGGTAGTTTGGTGGCTGTCTATGACCCCCCCTCCACTTGTAGTTAAATAGAATAAAAGCAGCCTGCATAGACTGAACAATATAACAAATAAATGGACCAAGATAGTTTGGTGGCTGTCTATGATCCCCGACCCTCCTCCACTTGTAGTTAAATAGAAAAAAAGCAGCCTGCATAGACTGAACAATATAACAAATAAATGGACCGAGGTAGTTTGGTGGCTGTCTATGACCCCCGCCCCCCCTCTACTTGTAGTTAAATTGAAAAAAAGCAGCCTGCATAGACTGAACAATATAACAAATAAATGGACCAAGGTAGTTTGGTGGCTGTCTATGACCCCCCACCCCCCCTCTACTTGTAGTTAAATAGAAAAAAAGCAGCCTGCATAGACTGAACAATATAACAAATAAATGGACCAAGGTAGTTTGGTGGCTGTCTATGAGCCCCGCCCCCCCCCTCTACTTGTAGTTAAATAGAAAAAAAGCAGCCTGCATAGACTGAACAATATAACAAATAAATGGACCAAGGTAGTTTGGTGGCTGTCTATTGCCCCCCCCTCCACTTATACTTAAATAGAAAAAAAGCAGCCTGCATAGACTGAACAATATAACAAATAAATGGACCAAGGTAGTTTGGTGGCTGTCTATTGCCCCCACCCCCCCTCCACTTGTAGTTAAATAGAAAAAAAGCAGCCTGCATAGACTGAACAATATAACAAATAAATGGACCACGGTAGTTTGGTGGCTGTCTATGACCCCCGCCCCCCCTCTACTTGTAGTTAAATTGAAAAAAAGCAGCCTGCATAGACTGAACAATATAACAAATAAATGGACCAAGGTAGTTTGGTGGCTGTCTATTGCCCCCACCCCCCCCTCCACTTATAGTTAAATAGAAAAAAAGCAGGCTGCATAGACTGAACAATATATCAAATAAATGGACCAAGGTAGTTTGGTGGCTGTCTATTGCCCCCACCCCCCCTCCACTTGTAGTTAAATAGAAAAAAAAGCAGCCTGCATAGACTGAACAATATAACAAATAAATAGACCACGGTAGTTTGGTGGCTGTCTATGACCCCCGCCCCCTCTACTTGTAGTTAAATTGAAAAAAAGCAGCCTGCATAGACTGAACAATATAACAAATAAATGGACCAAGGTAGTTTGGTGGCTGTCTATGACCCCCCCTCCACTTGTAGTTAAATAGAATAAAAGCAGCCTGCATAGACTGAACAATATAACAAATAAATGGACCAAGATAGTTTGGTGGCTGTCTATGATCCCCGACCCTCCTCCACTTGTAGTTAAATAGAAAAAAAGCAGCCTGCATAGACTGAACAATATAACAAATAAATGGACCGAGGTAGTTTGGTGGCTGTCTATGACCCCCGCCCCCCCTCTACTTGTAGTTAAATTGAAAAAAAGCAGCCTGCATAGACTGAACAATATAACAAATAAATGGACCAAGGTAGTTTGGTGGCTGTCTATGACCCCCCACCCCCCTCTACTTGTAGTTAAATTGAAAAAAAGCAGCCTGCATAGACTGAACAATATAACAGATAAATGGACCAAGGTAGTTTGGTGGCTGTCTATGGCCCCCACCCCCCTCTACTTGTAGTTAAATAGAAAAAAAGCAGCCTGCATAGACTGAACAATATAACAAATAAATGGACCAAGATAGTTTGGTGGCTGTCTATGATCCCCCCCTCTACTACATTAGCCATAGCAGTTAAGCAGCCACAGTCAGTAGAAAGAGTCACATTCTATTTCTCAGTGTAACAGGTTAATGTTACATTGTACTACTCTCACTATACCCTTCAGTGTTCAGTTATACACTATGGGAATTTTTAGTTTAGTATTTTTTCTTAAAGTGTATTTGTTTCTTTTTTTGTTTTCTTTCACAGAATTTTCATCATGGTAATCTCACAATACTAAGAATAAGTAAAGGAAATCACATTTTACCAGTCATTTATAATTTAATAAGGTTCACTATTGAGATGCACCCAATTTTAATATATTAACAAAGAGATAATAGATTCAAGATATTAGTGCATGAAAGCAAGTTCAATCAGAAGAAAAGCATAAAAACATGGTACTATATTGTTTAGATTATTTTTGTTGTGAATGGCTGGACAGAAAATATTGGTGGGGGGTGGGGGCGCGAATATGTTACCCAGTTTCTTCAGCTGAGTGAAATAAGCTCCAGGAAGATGTGTTTTACCAGTAAGGATTAACTATCAACAGACAGGTTCTGATATAGGACTTGGTTTAGAGTTGTATGCAAGTACATATGTTTGTCATCATTTTGATCTTATAAACTTTGTTGCAGTATGCATACAAATAGCCTACACCAAAAGTTGAGCTGCATGTATGAAACATTTTAAGCCTCTTGCTCTTTAAGAAACAGATCAGATGAGTGAACATGCAAATTTACCGTTCCCCCTTGAGCTGCCCATTTATTTAGTGTTTTACCATTCCCCTCTCTCTCCATTCCACTCTCTCTCTCTCTCTCTCTCTCTCTCTCACCAATTCTTCCTTCTCCTTTCTCTGTCTCTTGTTCTCTTCCTCCCTTCTCTCTCACCTCTCTTTCACTCTTTCTCCCTATTTCTCTTTCTCTCCCCTTTCTTTCTACTTCTTACCTTTTCTCTTTCTCCCACCCTCTCTCTTTCTCTTTTTCTCCCTTCCTTCCTAACTACCTTTCTCCCTCTATCTCCCTCCTCTGTCTCTCTCCCTCCCGCACTTCCTCTCTTTTTTCCTATTTTCCTCGCTCTCATCGTATCTATTCCTCCCCTTTTTCTCTCACCCTCTTTCTACCTCACCCATCCTTTCTTTCTGTATCCCTCCTCCTCTCATTCTCCTTTTCTCTCCCTCTCTCTTTCTCTCTCTTCCTCTTCACCCATACATTCTATTACGTCCATAGCTATCCTCTAAAATAAAGATTCTCCAATGTGATCGCTGTGGTTCCAAAGCACAGAAGGTTTTATTAGCAAAGAGAGTTAAAGGAAAAGTTTGGCATACATATGCTTGCGCCCATTGGCATCAACTCAAGCTTCAATCAGAACGCTCTGGTTTCTGAGGCCGGAGAGGTACAATTTATACACTACACAGTTGAAAAAAATCAATGACATCACAAAGTACACAGTAGCAGTATTAAGGTCTTCATTCATAGGTTGAAGGGTCTCTGCCTCACAAGAACTCAGTACAACATTGGTGGATTCTTCTTGCCTTTGTTCTTTGGAATCGCCAGCTGTCCTTCTCCAGTGTCCTGCCTCTGGACCTGTTTTCACTGGTTTTTATGACCCCTGTGAACTAGACATTTAAAGCCTGATTCATTAAGGAAAGTAATGCAATAAAATAAGTACGTTTTCTCCTGGATAAAACCATGTTACAATTTGAGGGGTGCAAATTAATTGATTATTTTGCACATAAGGAAAAACTGTTTTTTCATGTAGGACTAGAGATGCTCACTGACCCCTGTGAAGTGGTTTTGGTTTTGGATCTGGATTAGCTTTGTGTTTTGGTTTTGGCAAAACCACGCTCCTGTGTTTTGGTTTTGGTGTTGTATTTTTTTAGGAAAATGGCTAAAATATGCTAAAATCACATAATTTTGCTCTTTTTTTGATCTTACATTATTATTAACCTGAATAACACTAATTTCAAGTGATTTGCAGTCAATTTTGACCACCTCACAGGTCACTTTATTATTTTCATACACTTTAAGACAAATACTACAGCGACTTGGCTGGATGCTGAGCGACAGACCAATGACTCAAACACAGGGCAGTTCCTACCATATCTAGGACACATTGGCACACAGCAGGGGCAGAAAAGAAAGTCAGAAGAAAAGCCTGCACGGCCTAGTATTTGTATTTCAGCAATGACAATTAGCAATGGAGCAATGGAGCTCTTCTCTTTAGATGTATATAACACCATACACTTTTTATGCAAATTTAGAAGAAAAACCTGCAAGGACTAGTAGTTGTATTTCTGTAATGAAAATTACCAATGGAGCTCTCCTTTCTGTGTGTTACCTATATAACATTGTAGAATTGGACTGCAGAATTACATCAACCCTGTAAGCACTATTATTTGTATTTTTCTGCAATGAGATTTAACACTGGAGCCAGGGCCGGACTGGGACTAAAAATCAGCCCTGGCATTTAAAGCACACAGGCCCACCTGATGTGGGCTCCATGCATGATATATATGATATATATATTTTGGAAAACAAGCAAGGCTTGTGTGATAATTATTTATGTATCTTATGCTCATCAAATATTCACAATAACTTAAACGCCCCAGTAGCTCTCATTGATTCTCAGGAGACATCCATGATAATGGACATTAAACTCTTTGCCCATCATGGGAAACCTCATGTCCTGTAATTGAACATATAATTCACTGAGATCACACTAATCCTATACTAAGCTGGAAAGCTAAGCTAAAATGTTCACCTTTTAAGAATGTACAATATTTGCTATCGAAGAGGTCACGTTGCAGCTGCTAAAATTGCTTTAAAGTGTTTTTTTTTTTTAACAGGAACATATCTTTTATTATGAAGTATAACCATACAAAAAAATCTTTATCACCATCTACAAATTGGCATAAACTGTACAGACAGTTCTGTTTTTGCCACAATACATTTCTTAGTTTAATTAGACCTGCTACAAATTCCAAAAACTATTGCAAAACTTGGAAGCAAAAATTCATATGGGTCAGAGTTTGCATCGATCTCTGGATTCTCAGCAAGCAATAAATTGGCAACATTTTCTAAACTCTGCAATATGCTTTTCTGTCACCTAGAAAGGTCCCTTTGTCATATAGGAAACAGCAGGAATTTTTATTAACATTTGGCGCAGATTCAATTAGCACAAAAATCGCAGCGCAGTGTCTCGGAACAGCCGCGAGAATATACATGGTGAATTTTTTAGTGAGAGTAACGCTAACTTTTGTTTGCGCCCCATAGAGGTGTGAGCAAAAGTAAGTGTTACTTTTTACCATGTAAACTGTAATAAAGTGTGGAACATGGCGGCCAATTGAATCTGTCCCTTTGACTGCTTGCTAAAGATTGCTCTCTACAGTCCATTTTAAACAAACTGGTTTAACAAATACTGTATATGTTGCTGCAGATTTTTATGTGAAGAAAAAAATAAAACCAAATATAACATGTGTCAGTCAGGGATTGGGTAACTTTGTTCCACTGCAGCTGTTGAAATACCTTCCTATAAAAGAGCTGTGTGAGCATCACATGAGGAACTTCAGTTCTTTTTTGGGAGATCACCAATCTGTTGCCAACTTGGCTACATAAGTTGGTCAAGCTGAATGACTAGCTAACAAAAAGCCCTCATGCTTTGACCATAGCAGATAACTGCTCACACTTACAATATTTCAGACCTGGATTTGATCTGGCAGATCAGATCTTTACAGGGGCACACTACTCATCGTCCCAGTGGAGGCAGCAGATTGCCCACATAACGGCCGTCTCCACTGGTCCACCTTACGTTTAGTTGTCCTTGCTCTAAACATTAACCAGCAGGAATTTACAACTGCGTACAACTTTGAATTGATTTATTTACAGTATGTGTGTGAGATTTAGCTACCATAATATTTAGATACCACTGCGTCAACATTTAATCTGCCTTTTTGTTTTGTATTGAAGTGTTCAAGTTCAAAGCGCACTTTCTAACTTTGCAAATACAAACAAACCATTTTTCTATCACAAATACTTCTAGCAGTGGATAGACCTGCAGTGAATGTACATGAAAAATATATTTATTGTATTCACATTGATGTCTGGCAACTATCAAACATTATCTGCTACAGTGGGATATGATGCCTGTGCGGTTATTTGAACATGGGGCAGCAATGTTGTGGTAACCAAAAAGATGCCAAAACTACAAATGGTTAACAGTAGGTAGCATATTGGACTAAAGCCAAGATTCCCTAGAGAACCGCCCTCGGCGCTAGCAGACCAATAAATAATCTCTATAATAGGGGTATCACATGGAGAACCCTGCAGCTCAAACCACGATTCATCAAATCGTTAACCTCAAAGGAGATAAACAGAATGTCGAGTGCTGGGAAAAACCGGTGATCCTTACCCCCTTCAATTAGGGTACACTGATAAATTTATACCAAGCAACATGACAGTATTAAAAAAGCTTGTATATTAGTGAGGCAAAATCATATAAATATGAAGGATAATACAATAATTAACAGACAAAAACATCCCCATGTATAAACACCTAGATTTTCTGTATAGAGGGAGATCAATACATATAGTATGCCCGGGCAAAAGAACAGATTCCCTATATTTTAATTGATTCTGTCAGAACCTGTCAAAACTGCTGTATCCCTATAATTCCAAGGCAAATTGATGTATACAAGATTGTAAATACAATAGAAATACATGCATGTAAAAATTACCAAAAAATAAAAATAATAATAATCATGAAAAATGGAATTAAAAATAAAAATAAAAATGATATTGGACTGCTGCAAACTCATCATACGGATACTCTACTTGGATTTAGAAAATTGTCAGAATTATACAAAATAGAAACAGGATGATCTGTCTGGAGGCTTCATACTGTCGCATTGGTGAACAAATCCTCTCTTGTCAACACAATTTAAATCATGTCGGTGGCAAAACCAAAGGGCTCAGATAGTGAGCCTCCTCACTCAACTTTAATATCCTCTCCCCTTCCCACACTTACCATGTTTTATCCGGCGCTGCAGAGGCCGGGTCTTCTGCCTTCTTCTCCCTTCTGCACACGTGGGGCGGCACGCACATCATGTGATGCGCGCTGTCACATGATTTCACAAAAAGAGAGAGAAGAAAGCAGGGGAGGGTCGGATCCGATTACGATCCATGGACACAAACATTAGTACAGTTGGTGCCTCTCCCGGCACTAGCCTGTCAATCCACCCTGTGATTCAGCCCTGGTGCCAGGAGTTGCTGCTGCACGAGCCTGCATGGGGACGGATCGGCCCATTTGACCATCGGCCCTTCTGGCATTTGCCAGAAGTGCCAGACGGCCTGTCCGGCCCTGACTGGAGCTATGGAGCTCTCCTGAATATCACTGATTACTTTCTTTAACACTGTTACCCCCTCCTCTTTCAATTCTATCTATTTTCCTGCCCAACTGCTACACTCTATGCTACCCCTTCTGTGTCCCTCTCTCAAATGGCGCTAGATCTCCGTGGAGGGCGGTATTTATAGATTCCAAAAATCGCGAGATCCGAGATCCGACGACGTCATAATGACATTTTGCCTCATTTTCCATTCTGAAAAAACGGGAAAGAACCGAGCCGACTCGGCTCGGTACTAGGATCCCCTAGGTTCGGGTGTGTTTAGTTTCTGAGGAACCAAGCCTGAGCATCTCTATGTAGGACACACTTGATAGCTTTATTTTTACACTGGCATCTGAAGTTGATCTAGGACATGCCCTTCCCCAACTATAAATCTGTCCTCACATTTTAAATTTACCTCCCCCTCCAATGCTACATGGTTTTGCCAAGGTGAAAATGTGCTCATTTTTTTTGCTTTATGTTCCTTAATAAGTCAGACCCTTAATGTATGAAAATGTGTTACTATTTATAACCAGCGTGCAAACGCTACAGAAATAACACCGGAAACGTTCTCTAGCAATTGCGGACATATTGATACCAAACTCAATGTATTTCAGATATAGATAACATTACTTAGCTTCTTTACCACTTTATATTTATTTAAAAAGTTAAAAATAGACATTGTACAGACTTAAAAGTTATGCTAAATATTTTGATGCGTATGAATCTCATTGCAACTGATTGTTGTGTTCATAAATATATTTTATTTACCACCTACATCCAATTATTTAACTTTAACAGTTCCCCCTCCCCTGTCTTTCTCCCTCCCTACTTATTTTTATCCCTCTCGTTCTCTGCCTTGTCTCTCTTTTTTCTTCTCATTTCTCTCTCTCTCGTTCTCTGTCCTATTCACTCTTTTACTCTTTCTTTCTTTTGTTTCTGTTAACCTCCGACTCTATCTCTCTTTCTTTACTCCTTCCTGTACTGTGTTCACTATTCAGTTGGTTAACTCTTATCAACTTGTGGGCCAAGACATTACTACCATCAGAAATAATAGCGTAAGTCATAGAAACATTTCCTTAGCATTCCAGTGCATTACTAATTTGTTTAATAGTTGAATTGTATGCAAAATCAGGTATAAGGTATGTGCGCAGAACCACCAAATTAAACATGACACATGAGAGCAATTAGTTTACTAACAGTTTGTATGAGAGAAACAGCACGTAATCCTGAATTAAGTCAGCAATGTGTAAGATATATTGAGTCACTGTGTCATTCAGCAATCATGACTCTTTAAATATTGACAGGTAATTTATTTCTCAGAAGCTATGCTAGCAGAAATCCAATCTCTACACCTTTACATTTTTCATTAATGTTATTTTTTAAGATTATAAATTGCTTATTCGTCTAAGTTTAATATTAGTACGGTCTACCCACAAATAACATTGTTGATTTTTTATGTGTAATTTCCTTGATAGCTAAAGAGCAAAATGTATATTCAGGGACCAAATTAAAGACAGACCAATTTTCTGAATACAAATGCTAATTTGAGCAATTTTACAAATCTTCATAAATCTAAGTCTAAAATATATACTATTGTACAATTGCTATCTTGACTTTATCCTGTGACTCAAACAGCAAGTAGGACTGCATGCAAGCAAACCTGCTGTGCTGCCTCTAAAATAGCTCTTACCTCTTTTCATTACAGACACGTTTATTAGAAATCATAATGTGGAAGAGAAGAAGGTTCCTGGAATTAAAAGAACAAAATACCTTCCATGGGTGAGGCAACTGAACTGGCTTAGTTCCAAAAACTGTTGTACAAACAGGTGCATAGGTGCATACATTTTCAGAATAATTTTATTTCAGTATATCTATAAATGTGTCCTTAAATCATCAAACTTAATCAAACTACATGGAAACAAAATTAATTTCTAAAAGAAACTACAACTTTACACACATACACACTCACATATAACTGTAGTCAAAAATATTGGCACCATAGCTTTTTCCAAATAACTCGCTTTTCTCTAAACAAAAGGTGAAATTAACGACAGTATTTGGTCTCCGCATTTTTCTCTGTTAAGATACAGAACCTTTTGCTTTTGATTCTGGCTTTTATACTATGTGTTTGGGTCATTGTCCTGTTGGAAGACCCATGACCTTAGAGACCTGATGACTTTCTACAGAGACCCAGCCTTCTGACACTGGGTTCAATTTAGCATTCCAAAATGGTTTGGTAATCTTCCAGGTACTTGATTATATAAACACGTCCAAGACACCCAGTGGCAGATAGAACACATCCTCCCCTAAACATGGCTCTTTCTCAGCAGTGGGGTCCTCCTGCGCCTACTACCATATAATCCCCTTTCATTGAGTTGACAACGTATTGGTGCTAGTTTAAACTGTCGTACCTTGTGTCTGAAGGTCAACTTAAATCTGTTTGGCAGTTGATTGAAAAGCTTTTTCCACCATTCGAACAATCCTGTGTTGTAATCTTTGATCAAGGTGTCTGTGTCCAGGGAGGCTGGCTATAGTGCCATGTACCTTAAACTTCCTAATAACATTATTTACATTGGACACAGGAGCTTCAAGGTCTCTGGAGATTAATTTGTAGCCTTGACACAGCTGTCTGAATCCCTCAGAAAATTCTCTGGCTTTCTTTCTTTTCTCCATACTCATAGGAGTAAACACAAGGACACAAAGTAGGAAAATTAGTTATTTTCTCATTTCAAGCTTGTGAACCTATAAAACATAAAAGGTGCTAATCATTTTTGTCTGGCCCATTGAAGGATATCTGTTTTTGCAGTGAAACTTGCTGGCACCTAGTAAAAATAATTTGTGGAGGTAAAAATGTGTGATTGAAATGACTTCATTCACTTCCCACGTGAGCTCTGCTTGAATACCCTGAGCCCCATGATCTATGTGATCCAACATGGTGGCACATATCTGCATATTTAAATTTCAAGATCCCACCTTCAAACCCACAAAAAGGAAGCCTGCTCACTTTAGTACCCCTGCTACCCCCTCCCTCACTGCGAAAATTTGCAGACTTTACTTTGCAGAGGCTGCGGCCAGGATCAAACAGCCAAGGAAAGAAAACTTTCCATTGTAAAACTTGCTTGGCTGGCAGTGTACATACCATCGCTGGACAGCAGTGAAGGGGAGGATCTGTATGCCAAAAAGACGAAATCTGGCAGATGTTCAGGGCCGGATGAACCCGAGGTCTAACTGGGCTATAGCCCAGGGGCCTCGGGCATCCAGGGGGCCCATCAAAGTCCTCAGCAGCATTATTGATCGGTCCGGGGGCGGGGGCGCCCCCAGCCCGATCAATGCTGCTGATCAAGGTTCCTGGAATTAAAAGAACAAAATACTCAGTAATCTGCTTACTGAGGAGATCTCGCGAGTGAACTCTCGCAAGATCTCCTCAGTAAGGAGCTTACAGCGCGCCGGGGACGGAGGACTACAGTGACAGGTAAGCGCTTGGGGGGGGGTCCTCACGGGGTACGGGGGGGCGGCGGGTGGCTCACATTGGGGGCCTCACGGGGGAATGGAGGCGCCCTTAGCCCAGGGGCCTCCATTCCTTTAATCCGGCCCTGCAGATGTCATATACACGCTGATCAACGAGTCCAAGACCAACCAGAACAGCTCGTCCAACTCTAAGGTGAGGAGGGACGCAGTGTATGTGTTGGGGAGACAACTCAGATTCGGGTGTAGACAGCGGGTTCCTATAGAAAGGGGTGTGCAATGTAGGAAACAGCAATGTTCAGAGAGATGGGTCACACCTATGAAGTTAGGGATGCAGCTGAATCCTGAGTACTCGTTGGACAATCTTGCGCTATATTTGTCCCTGTCACTAATTCTCCTCTTCCCGATCATATAATAGATAGATAGATAGATAGATAGATAGATAGATAGATAGATAGATAGATAGATAGAATTTAGTGGTTAGCATTTCTGCCTCACAACACTGGGGTTATGAGTTTTATTTCTGACCATGGCCTTAGCTGTGTGGAGTTTGTATGTTCTCCCCGTATTTGCGCGGGTTTCCTCTGGGTGCTCTGATTTCCTCCCACATTCCAAAAACATACTAGTAGGTTAATTGGCTGCTATCAAATTGACCCTAGTCTCTCTCTGTCTGTTTGTGTGTGTATGTTAGGGAATTTAGACTGTAAGCTTCAATGGCGCAGGGACTGATGTGAGTGAGTTCTCTGTGCAGAGCTGCGGAATTAGTAGCACTATACAAATAGCTGATGATGATAAAGATTATAGAAACACAGGGGAGATTATGGATGGTCTGTATGTGTGTGTACAAGGATTCTATTTAATTCTTTTTAAATTCCATTAACCTCCAGGGACATTATGTAGTGAGATGGAAATATATCTTTTCAAAAGTTAGGTTCTAGTAAGAGTTAGTTAAAGGGTTCGCTAGAGTAAATGGAGAGAGAGCGTGGTCCATTTCAGATGAGGTCTTCTGGCCTAACAGCCAGACAGACAGCTGCAAGATGTAAATAAAAGAGTGTTTAACTGGGGAAAGAGACAGGAGGCCAAGACAGAGAGAGACATCTGTGTTACTTTTAAGAAAGACAAATTTGCTTACAACTTTTGTAACTATGGGTTGGACACTGGGTCCCCCGACATAATTGTGCATTAGAGCTAGACAGGCTAACATTTATTTGTCGATATAGCATTACTTTCTTGTCTAATAAAACTAGCTGAGGCTAGTTCACTATATTTTGTACTTTTGGTGTTGTTTTCTACCCTAGGAGACTGCATCTGCTACCTATTATGTGACACTATATATGTATTTTGACATAGAATGGCATGAGTTTATCAGCTTCACATGTATTGCAATATGTGGAACTAACATTCCTTGTTTTTAATCCAGAATATAGCTACAATAGCAGCCTTAGTCGGTACTGCAGTATTTAGTTGCAAATAAAGGTTCTACAGCCAGAAAACAATATATATATATATATATAAACATAAACATGCTTTAATTTACAGCAATCAATAGATTTTAATGAAATGCCAAGTCTCATTCAAGGCAATGCATCTCTTCTTCAACCCCTTCTAACGCATGTGCAGCTAGACCGGTTAGCAGCCTATTTTAGGAACCTGCTGTCTGTCAGTCTTTATCCAGGACTCTTGTCTCTCAGTCTCAACTGGACCCCTGCTTAGCTCTTCTCCTGAACTGTTTGCCTTCCACTTGCAGGTCTTTACCACATCTTTTCAATTCTGAGGGGAAGAACCTTTCATTCCTATTTCTGAACAGGTGGCCAACTAGCGCCACTTAGCATGCATAACCACACATTATCCTCCCCAGTTCAGAGTCTCTGTGGTGAGTTACTTTGGGCTGAGGTCATTTATGCTCGAGGGTCCTCTTACATTTCTTTCCCAGGGTCTATCAACACCTCAAGACCAACCTGGTTCTTCCACATTCCTTTATTTGGGAATCTTGAGAACTTTGCATGTCTGTAGCTTATTAACTGAGCCCAACTGTTGGTACTAGAACACCAATCCTTTTCTGGTATGATCACTGTCCAAACCTCATGAGACATTTTTTTTTTTTAAACTTCTCTTCATTAGAGTACATCTGTATGTATATATCTATATCTATCTATCCATATATATATATATATATATATATATATATATTAGAGATAGAGGTGCTCAGGCTCGGTTCCCCGAGAACTCAACACACCTAAACTTAGCATATCCAAGCACCGAGCTGAGCCGGCTCGGTACTTTCGGGTGCCATCAGAATTGAAAACGAGGCAGAACGTCATTGTTAGATCGTCGGATCTTGTGAGTTTTGGATTCTATAAATATCGCCCTCTACAGCGATCCAGAGCCATTTCACAGAGGGACACAGAAGGGGTAATACAGTTCTTGGCAGCCTCTAGTGCATTTGGGCAGCGTCATATGTAGAAAAGAAAGAGGAGGGGTAGCAGTGTTCTTCAAAGAGCTCCATTGCTTCATTGCTAATTGTCACTGCTGAAATAGAAATAATAGAGCTGGCAGGCTTGGGGCCTGATTCATTATGGATCTTAACTTAAGAAACTTCTTATTTCAGTCTCCTGGACAAAACCATATTACAATGCAAGGGGTGCAAATTAGTATTCTGTTTTGCACATACGTTAAATACTGACTGTTTTTTCACTGAAATTAAAAGTTGATATTTGTGTGCTACATGAAAAAACAGTCAGTATTTAACTTATGCGCAAAACAGAGTACTAATTTGCACCCCTTGCATTGTACCATGGTTTTGTCCAGGAGACTGAAATAAGATGTTTCTTAAGTTAAGATCCTTAATGAATCAGGCCCTTGGTCTTCTAAATCTGCAGTCACATTGTACTGTGTTATATAAGTAACAATACAAAGAGGAGAGCTCCATTGTTCCATTGCTATTTGTCATTGATGAAATAGAAATAATAGGGCTGGCAGACTTGTCTTCTAAATCTGCAGTCACATTGTACTGTGTTATATAGTATTAAAGTAATTCTATCGTTTTCAAATAAGCATTGCATAGGCGATTGTATTGTGTTTCTAACGCACAAAGTGATTTATTTTAGCAGATGTAAATAGTCAATAATTCAATACATTATTATATTATGTTATAGTACATTACAGCCAATACCAAAAGATACATACATACCGCGCTCTTATCGCATGCGCTCGCTGCGCACCCACGGGTGTTATCTGTTAGAATACTGTTATCAGTGAAGACTGACTACTGGGTGCACAGCTATGATCATATATACACATTCAGTGTTACAGAGAAGAATGCAAATGATGTGGCTTGCTTCTATAGGTCCAGACATCAGATGGGTCCAGGCTAAACAGGTCATAGGCTGATTCAATCTAAGGAATCCAAAGGTGGGGGTCGTCTCTCCAGGGGATGAGCTCCTTTCTTCCCACCAATGCTCCAGTTACAATTAGCATTTCATAGCCAGCATAATACAAAGGTTTATTCCCTAACATCAATAACTAGAGTATGCAATATGCGATCTCTTCAGGCGATGGAACCGGACAGCTGCTGATGATTAGGGTTTTAATATGATACTAGGCATGATACCTTTCCTATAACCTGAACCTTGAATATCACTGGAGTGTACATATAATCATTATATATATATATAGACTAATAATAAACCAAACACTATCTGCTCATAAATTACAGTGTAACGGAACCAATATGAATATGAATTATATAAATAACTAAATGTTGTAATGCGAGTGTGTGCGTGCGTATTTTACCGTGCGATCGCACCATGCCACGTGTTACGTGGCGTACGGTTCTGTGTTACGTGGCGTACGGATCGCAATCGCACGGCAAAACAATATTAACCAATATACTTTCGTTCATCCAATTATACGACTCCGACAGTCCAACCTTTGATAGTACAATAAACTATCACCTTAAAGATGTTATATGCAGGATCTCAGTACCACGTTTCATTGCTATGTAATGCAAATCCCCTTGGGGTATGACCATGCTGTTTGTAGATCTAAACAAGTTATCATTAGAGAAAGTCTTAATCCTCAAAATGATTTCTTCTTTTACTATAGACCGTACATTTCTGGAGCTTGGAGATAACCTTTTGTATGCCCTTCAAGGATGCAATAAAACACTTAATACATTATTTGGAAAAGTACAAAGTACAATTGAACAGATATCAGCTATACAGAATACTCTACTACAGTTCTTCAAGCTTACCAGGTTCATCTGTCCAACGCATGTCTTTAAGCTCAGAATACATTTAAACACTTCATGTTTATCAATAGCATCATCCTATGTCTATCAATAATGTCATATACAATCTCCTTCAGCTTGCGTTAATATACACACTTCTAATAATGTCATCAGTTCTTTTCATCCACACTTGTGGGCGGGCTATTGTCTGTTCGTTCTTCTCAGTCTCCCAATACTCAGATTTAACAGTGATCGGCTTGCAAAGCATTGGGAGACTTCAGACTAAGGGACCTAGGTGTCGTACTTTTCCCCTAGTAACCTCCCACCCATAGTTCGGGCACCTCAAGAATATTTAGTGGGAAGAGAACTAGTCCTACTTGATATAATCACTGAGGTACGTGAGTGCACGCCCAGCACTTTGTTTGGTCTAAAACCTTACCCTCCCAAGAATGATAATCATTCTCAAGGATGCCTGCTCAAGCCCGAATAACACTGGACTGGCATCGCTGGGTGTACCTTTTTTTTTTTTTTTACTATGGGGTCACCGTACTAATGCTACTCAGATAATAGCCCCTCACACTCTCTCCAAGCTTCAGGGTTTCCAAATTTTCCTTTACCTCTGAATTGAATAGTGTAATTGGCTGGACCGATTATGCTACTAACTTCTCCTTCATCCCCAATTCCTCAACATCATTACCTGAACCAGTCTCTGTCACCTGCCAATAATTAAAAGAATTGACCGTCCTGAGAAGAGAAGGAAATGAGAGAACACAAAACAGGAAAAACTACAACTTCATGCTGGACAACAGTCAGCCTTTGGCTCAGGTGCTACTAACTGCATTCGAGGCCTTCCAGAACAGACTCATGAGTGCCCTTGGACCTTCTCTGAGTGTTGGCTCCTCTGCAGTGGGTGGAATGGGCACCAGTGTGTCTCTGCTACCCTTGAAGCCGTGATGCTGGTAGCCTACACCTGGTACCTGTCTGTCAAATAACCTGAGCCTCAGAAATTACTGCTCCACAACTTACTCTCCCGATCCAACATCCTGACAGTTAGTGTGACTTTTCAGGAAACAGTGTTTTGGACGTTCTTGGTTGCTGTCTCACTATTTACCTTCTCTCAAGGTCTAACCTAGTTTTTCAGTTACAATCTCATCTCAAGAAGGGTCAAGAACATCTCAAAAATCGTCAGGTTAAGAGGCTACCCAGGAGTGACCTTTTGGTAGCGGGGAAGGACAAGTGGCCGAAGCTATCAGTCACTTCAATCGAGTTCCAACTCTTATTCTATTCAATTCGTTCTACCGAGTACCGTTACTTTATGTTCACACTGGTTTGTGGCTAATCGAAAGTACGTGAATTGTTACCACTACTCATACATTATACATCTGTTATCAATAACATGAATACCCCTATCATCTATTATAACTCTAGGGCTATCACATTGAATAACAAAAGCTTTGAGTATGACACAGTAATACATTAGACACATTTCAATACACCTTTACCCAGACATATTTCATTGGTACACCAGTGTATACTTGAGGATCCTGCATGGTGGTAATTGGATGACGTGGATTTGTTTTACCTGGAGGAAAACCCATCAGCAGGAGGGATATGGGATGGCTCTATTGGTATCATTTTCCTGACATTCTCTTAATCAAGATAGGACGTTGCCGTCCTACTAGCTTGAGACGAAATGTCTGGTGCACCAGAATATACTTTTACCAGCTTGCACATACCTTCTGTACCCAGCTGAGCCAGACCATTTGCTGCCTCCTCTGGGTCTGGGAGATACACTCTGGGAGCTACTGGTCTACCTTGTCCATTTCTCCAGGGTCCGCCAGACTCCTCACTACATCTCTTCACCTTCCAGACAGTTTATTCCTCAGGTAACACAAATCTTCATATATTAACCAATATGTGTATGTGTGCATGTGTGTGTGTGTTTTCACATTTTAAAACTAAAACAATACAACAAAAAACAAAACAAAACATAGATTTGTTAGCTGTCACATAAAACCCTGCTGTCTATTTGACAGCTATGTTCGCCCTGGTGTGACAGCCATGTGTGGTCGTGTGTGTAAGTGTGGACTTTACTAGCAGCTACTTCAGTTGGTAACTGTGTCACTGTATAAAGTGTCCTACTCATGTGCGTGTATTGTTATAAAAAGATTTTTCAGTTCACTCAACATCGCCCCCTAGACTAGAAAAATGCTGAAGACCAATGTATATCAATCGATTTTCCCTCTGCCAACTTACATGCCCTTCTCAGTACCTCACAATAAGCTACTTGACTAAGTGAGAAAGACAAAGGGGTCTATTTCTATAACACTTTCTTCAAATATAACAGTATCCAGTACATGTCTGTCTAACAGTGAAAAAATATAAAACACGAAAATTCTACATTTTCTAGGGTTTCACATTATGTCATATCTTGTGGTAAAAATCCTACTCCAATGTTCTACACAGAGATACATATCTGTATGCCTATCCTCTAGCAATCTCCTGTCTCCACCCTTTGTGCATCCATAAAAAGGCAAATTTTTGTACAGGAGGCACGAACAATGAAAAAAAAACAAAAAAAAACAAAACAGATATGCAACCTATAAAACATGAATCGTATTTCCACAACAGAACCTTTCTGCTTAAAATCAGCAGTTTCTATACGAATGAAAACAAAACCCCTGACTGTTTCTGTGACTCATGTCAATCTAGTGTGTGTATCCCTGAATTTGTCTTATGTAAAAAAAATTAAAAATATGTCTTAGCCCCATTGATGAGATTGTGTCTGGTTTTTTTTTATCTCTACCAAAGCAGAGAGAGAGAGAGAGAGAGAGAGAGAGAGACTAGCATAGATGTAAAGAATGAGAAATAAGAAAGCAATGAATAATAGGAATACAAAGATTTGAAAACAAACATACATGCAGAAAGGGAGATTTTACAGCACAAATGACAGCTGGATTGGACTCTATGGGGAAAATGGCTGTATTAATTCCACTAATCCCCTTAACTATTTGCTAAACTATGACCCCTCCCCATACTTGACTAGGGGGTCTTAAACCAACTGTGCAATCCAGTGTCGTCCGTCATTTGTTCATTAAGAACTTGGTATCACATTGACTACATACCTTTTGAACGGACTTTCTAACTAATGGCAGAGAAATATAGAAGTTAACTCTTAATGACTCATCTAAGATACATAAAACAATATTTTTGGAGAAAAGTATGTACATACTTCATTTTTGGATAATGATTCTCAGCCAAACAAATTATCATGAGTCACTGCAGCCTAAAACAAAGAGTGTTCCAATGATCCATTGTTAATTAGTCTTTCAAGAGTAATCTTTCTATTTCTCTACCTCACCCCTTTAAACACTACGTCTATATTTCTTCTGTGTACCCTTTATCTGTAAGAGGAAAACAAGATAGTTATATTAAAACAGCAAACAAATCAAACATTTCCATTCTTTACCATCGGCCAGCGATTAGGAAAACAAGCATTTGACAACATAAAACAAACAAACAAAATCAACAACGATTACCTTTTAAATCAATTTCTTCCTAAATCTGCACACTGATACTTACCACAGATTAACATTTACCCCACCTGGCTGTAGGGCTACAGGTCTGACCTAACCTCTAGGGTTAGCTATGGTTCTCCCCCAAGGCATTGGCTGCTATGAGGTGCACAGGAAACTGTCGGGAAGTCTCTGAGACTTGTGTGCGCCGTCTCTGTGGGTGTCTGTGTGATTCCCCCTTAGATGGGCCAAGTCTCTTTGCTTTTGCTCTTGTCATTGTACAGTCCTTTGCTTGGTGTCCCATTTTAGCGCATCTAAAATACTTCCACAACTCATGTTGTTTCTTTTCCTTTTTACAATCTCTCCTAATATGTCCTTCTTCTCTGCAATTGTAACATCTCAATATTCTAGGTTTCCTGTTGTGTGGGTCGTATGCTGGTGGTCGTGTGTGCAGTCCCTTTAGTATTGGGATACTTACCATCATTACCCTATCACTTAGTGCTTTTTCCTCTTTACATATATTTTTATCATGTCCTATAACTGACTCTCTGAGAACACTTACAGTACTTCCTCTCCAGTATGGTAATGTAGTTTGTACCCTTCTTTTCAAGTTTTCCCTGAGGCCATCCATTAGAACTTTAACAGCAACCTCTCTGTAGTGTACATTATCCTTTATGTCTGATACCCCAGTATATTTGGCCATCGCTATCAGAGCCCTGCAAAAATAGTCTGTTGCATTTTCACTGTCCTTTTGTTTGATAGTAAAAATTTTACTCCAGTCCACTATCACTGGAAAATATATAGCCAATTGTGTGATTATACGTTTAATATTGTCCTGATTATCATCCTCGGTTAAGGATTTATCCTCCTCCAACATACAATCCTTAATGAACTTTTGTATATCAGTATTGAGAGGAAGACAGGCCTTCAACATTACTCGCCAATCGTTATTAGTTGGCTCGTACACATTACCATAATATCTAATGAACTTCTGACATTTGGTCAAATCTTTCCTAGGATCAGGGAAATCAGACAAAATTGAAAATATTTCAGACCTAGTCCATGGATCATGCTTTGCTACATGTTTTAAGGGAACGTCACCATCTCTGTCCGCTTTCCCATTGGGAACTGCTGTTGTGCAGACAGGATGTAAGTCTACCAAATCACTATGTTCTGAACTAGTTGCTGAAATTGCTGCTGCAGTACAATGGATGTCTCCCCCTGTGATAACCTTTACATTATTCTCACCACATTCAGCCGCTGCCCCTGCTGGTGGGATTGTTCCTTTTCCTTGTCCGTGTGGTGCCCCCTTCAAATTACCAGCATGAGCAATGGCCGAAATGATGGTGGGTACATTTCTTTCTTCTGAAACATTACTCTTAACATTACTTAAAACAACATACAAGTTACTAGTTACAGTTTTCACATTTTTGGTATTGGCTGTACTTTCCGCCCAGACCGAATTTGTCAGGGGCGTGCTTGCGCTCAGTTCTCCATGCTTTGCAACGCACACTTCCGGAACGCTCATTTCCGGGTATGCTGATTTCTGCTGTGCGCGCACTTTTCGCCACACTTACTTCCGCTGTGCATATACTGCTCTGCCACGTGTTACCTTCCATTTGCCACGACTTTAAACAATCATCATGTTTATTTCTCACTTCCGTTGACTTTATCAACCATACTTTATCTTTTTTACGTTATTTAGTACCTCTGCATTAAAACTCCCTATTGTTGGGAAAGGCCTAACACACTCTTTGGTCATCTCGACCCCTGTGTCGCAATAAGCCGTTGCGTATGCACCATATTTATTACACATACGAAACCTTGCTGAATCCCTAAGGCCTTCTTTAGGCAGTACATTGGCCATCTCTAGCGTCTGCTTAGCACCCATGTTGAACAATAGGGTCCCAGTAATATCACAATATCCTGCCACAAAAATAGGGTTCCAGAAATATCACAATATCCTGCCACTAATTTCAACACTCTGCTACCCGCAATCTACCGCTAGAGATATTTTACAGACCCGTGAACGTATTTGCTACAAGCCGCGTCCACTCGCTTCCTCTCGTATTGAACGAGGACCCCTAATACAGAAATATCAATGTGGACTAAAGGGTTATCAGCTCCTTGATTACCCCTGCCTCTCCAACAAAATCTGTTGAGTTTATTACTCCTGGCAGCATCTGGTAAAGTCAATTACCAGCCTTACCAACGTAATTCCTCCCCGTTACCCCCAAGTCGCAATCACGGCTTTCCTTGCCGTACGGTGCAATCGCAACACTTAAAGCTTATCAGTAAGCGATGCGATTACCCTTGGGTGCACGTCGCGAAAACTCGCTTATTTTCCGCCCCCGGTATACCTGCCTTGTATACCGTACACCAGTTAGGCACCTGCCTCGTCAGACAGCAACTGACACTCTATTCAACAATAGATCAAACCTTAGTGTATTTAAAGTCAACAAATCACACGACATACACCTTTTCTGTGCAGAAAATCAAAAAGTTCCCAACAATAGTAATAATGTTCCAGAGGTAACAACTGATTATACTATGCATGTATAACAACTATCAAAACGATTGTTTAACCACGTGGCAATATTACTGGAAGTACACATACTCAATGCAGGAAATACACATACTCTATGCAATGCAATACCCTTTAAAACGCAAAACGACAATAAAAAGAAACATTTTTCTTTCTTGTCCCTAGATTCAAATTAGCGTTCCTTCAGTCTATGCAACAACGGACATTCGGTTTCGCAACACTAAGTGAACCACAGGTCTTAAACACATTGCGTTTTTTCCTGTATGAGATGCGTCCGTCAACCCACCCTTTGTTGAGGAACCGAATATCGTAAGCGTTGCATACCTGCCGATAACGTAACTCACCTCCGAGCCCCCAAATTATTAAAGTAATTCTATCGTTTTCAAATAAGCATTGCATAGGCGATTGTATTGTGTTTCTAACGCACAAAGTGATTTATTTTAGCAGATGTAAATAGTCAACAATTCAATACATTATTATATTATGTTACAGTACATTACAGCCAATACCAAAAGATACATACATACCGCGCTCTTATCGCATGCGCTCGCTGCGCACCCACGGGACCCAGTGGACAGTATATCTGTTAGAATACTGTGATCAGTGAAGACTGACTACTGGGTGCACAGCTATGATCATATATATACATTCAGTGTTACAGAGAACAATGCAAATGACGTGGCTTGCTTCTATAGGTCCAGACATCAGATGGGTCCAGGCTAAACAGGTCATAGGCTGATTCAATCTAAGGAATCCAAAGGTGGGGGTCGTCTCTCCAGGGGATGAGCTCCTTTCTTCCCGCATAGCCAGCATCATACAAAGGTTTATTCCCTAACATCAATAACTAGAGTATGCAATATGCGATCTCTTCAGCGATGGAACTGGACAGCTGCTGATGATTAGGGTTTTAATATAATACTAGGCATGATACCTTTCCTATAACCTGAACCTTGAATATCACTGATGTGTACATATAACCATTATATATATATATATAGACTAATAATAAACCAAATACTATCTGCTCATAAATTACAGTGTAACGGAACCAATATGAATATGAATTATATAAATAACTAAATGTTGTAATGCGAGTGTGTGCGTGCGTATTTTACCGTGCGATCGCACCATGCCACATGTTACGTGGTGTACGGATCTGTGTTACGTGGCGTACGGATCGCAATCGCACGGCAAAACAATATTAACCAATCTACTTTCGTTCATCCAATTATACGACTTCGACAATAGGTAAAACACAAAGAGGAGCGCTCCATTGTTCCATTGCTAGATGTCATTACTGAAATAGAAATAATAGGGCTGGCAGGCTTGGTCTTCTAAATCTGCAGTCACATTGTACTGTGTTATATAGGTAATATACAAAGACGAGAGCTTGCTAATTGTCAATGTTGAAATAGAGATAACAGGGCTGGCAGGCATGGTCTTCTAAATCTGCAGTCACATTGTACTGTGTTATATAGGTAAAACACAAAGAGGAGAGCTCCATTGCTAATTGTCATTGATGAAATAGAAATAATAGGGCTGGCAGGCTTGGTCTTCTAAATCTGCAGTCACATTGTACTGTGTCATATAAGCAATACACAATGAGGAGAGCTCCATTGCTAATTGTCACTGTTGAAATAGAGATAATAGGGCTGGCAGGCATGGTCTTCTAAATCTGCAGTCACATTGTACTGTGTTATATAGGTAAAACGCAAAGAGGAGAGCTCCATTGCTAATTGTCATTGCTGAAATAGAAATAATAGGTCTGGCAGGCTTGGTCTTCTAAATCTGCAGTCACATTGTACTGTGTTATATAGGTAAAACACAAAGAGGAGAGCTCCATTGCTCCATTGCTAGATGTCATTGCTGAAATAGAAATAATAGGACTGGCAGGCCTGGTCTTCTAAATCTGCAGTCACATTGTACTGTGTTATATAGGTAAAACACAAAGAGGAGAGCTTCATTGCTCCATTGCTAATTGTCATTGCTGAAATAGAAATAATTGGGCTGGCAGTGTTGTTCCTAATCTGCAGTCACATTGTACTGTGTTATCAAAATGGATTCACAGCAGTACACAGAAGACCAGCAGCACCAAGCAGCTGCTGGCACCAGTCATGATGATAGTAATCCCTCTACGTCATCTGCTAAAGCCTATGTTAAAGTGCATAGTGTTCATAAGTCAGGGAAACAAAAATGTAAAAAAACACCTTTTACCTTGGTCACCCAAAAAAGACCTGTAATCCAGGCAAAGATATCTGCAGAAAAAAATAAAATTGCCAACATGCCATTCTACACACGCAGTGGCAAAGAAAAAATTAGGCCTTCACCGTTAACTATAAGTGCTAGTTCTGCAACTGTCACTGAGGCATCATCTTTTAAGGTCAGTCATGATCAAGCAAGACCTTGTCATTCAGACTCCAAGGGCTAGATTTACTAAGCGGCGGGTTTTAAAAAGTGGAGATGTTGCCTATAGCAACCAATCAGATTCTAGCTCTCATTTTGTAGAATGTGCTAAATAAATGAAAGCTAGAATCTGATTGGTTGCTATAGGCAGCATCCCCACTTTTTCAAACCCGCAGCTTAGTAAAGCGGAGTCCAAATACTTTTACGTGTAAAAGCCGAGCTGGAAGAAAACAGTAAGGCATTAGAGGAAAATGTATGTTCTGATTTAGAAATGACACAAATCCCTGAGGAGAGTTTATCCACGAGTGCTATGTGTAATCCTGACCTGTCTGATAGTGTATCCATAAAGAAGGCCCCTTTTAGCATTTCTGCAGGTGTGTGCATGAACAGCCCAAGTGTAGCTGGTGATACACAAATTGAGGATGCGACATTGGAATTGCAACAGGATGAGGGGGATATTTGTGTAGCTGATAAGGGCACTAATGAGGATGTTGATGAGGATGATGTTGTTTGTGTAAGTCCTGCAACAGTGGAAGCAGTTCTTGTACGTGATAAGAAGAAGGTCATTGTCATGCCTGGGCATAAGACCTAAAAATCCACCTCTTATGTGTGGAATTATTTTTCCCAAATCCTGACAACAGTTGTCTAGCCATTTGTAGCATTTGTAAAGCCACATTCAGTAGAGGTAGGGAACGTAACCATCTAGGAACCGCATCCATGTTACGTAATTTGAAGCGAGTTCATGGCTGTTGGGAAAATCAGAAACTTATGCTAAAAAAATAATAACAAGCAGTCCATCATCAGCTAGGTCCCTCCTCTCAGCTGGTTCCGGACACCTGCAAATCTACACCCACAACACCATCCTCATCAATATCCTCAGTAGCAGTCAGAGTTAGTCCTGCATCCAAGTTGCTATGGTTAGATGACTCCTCCACTATCCTGGATTCCTCAGAAGAATTTTTGAGCGTTAGTCCCACTGCTACTGCTGAGGGTGAATCTTAATCCCAGAAGTAGACCAAGAAGAAGACTACTAGTAGTTTACAACAATTGACTGTTAATCAATCCTTTGCAAGAGGAAGCAAGTATGAAAACTGTCACCCATTCTCAAAGAAGATCACAGATGCTATGGCGACTATGCTAGTAATAGATCTGCGCCCATTATCCACTGTACACTTAACCACAGATATTTGGACAAGCGAAACTGGACAAACTAAAGATTATATGACTGTGACAGCCCATTGGATTGGTTATTCGCCTTCACCAGCAGGAACAGCAGCAGCATGTATCCAAGTACATCACATTTTTCAGAGGCAGGCTACTCTGTGTATCACTGGCTTCACTAAGAGGCATACAGCTGACAATCTGTTACAAAAATTAAGGGATGTTATTGCAACATGGCTTATCCCGCTTCGACTCTCCTCAGGATATGTCATTTCTGATAACACCACCAATATTGTGAGAGCATTACAGCTGGTTGAATTACATCACATTCTCTGTTTTTCTCACACAATAAACTTGGTGGTGCAGAGCTTTTTAAAAAATGACAAGGTAGTGCAGGAGATGTTGTCTGTGGCCTGTAAAATATCTGGACATTTCTGGCATTCGACAACAGCGTGTAGGAGATTGCAGCAGCTGCAACAGCAATTTAGTGTGCCCTACCACCAACTAAAGCAAGAGGTGGTGACAAGGTGGAATTTCACCCTATATATGCTTCTGCGGATGGAAGAACACCGAAAAGCCACCCATGCTTACTCCACCGGCCATTACATTGGGAAAGGAGGTGGTATGTATTTTACTCAAGCGCAGTGGAAAATACTTTCAGTATTGTGCACGGTGCTGAAACCATTCGAAGTAGTCACTTGTGAAGTGAGTTCAGACACTGCTAGCTTGAGTCAAGTGATTCCATTAATAAGACTTTTGGAAAAGCAGCTTGAGAAACTGAAGGAGGAGACGAAACAAAGCAATTACGCTAAGTATGTCGGACTTGTAGAAGTACTTTATTTGCTTCGCTAGGATCCAAGAGTTATCAAAATCTTGAAATCGGATCACTACATTTTGGCGACTGTGCTTGATCCTCAGTTTAAGAGCTATGCCTTCTCTTTGTTTCCAACTGACCCAGATCTGAAGAGATGCAAGGAGCTCCTGGTGAGCAAGATGACGTGACAGGACGGCGTTTTCTCCTTCAGTTTTTCACTCAACTGCTGCTAGGAATAAACTTTTCCAAAAGACCCAGGAATGATGCAGATAACTCAGCACAACATTTTGACATTTGGTCTGATCTAAAATAATTGACCCAAAAACATGACACCTCTGCAGTAACTTCACCTGATCCTACTATCAACATCCTAAGGATGGTGGAGGATTATTTTCACAACACCATAGAAATAGACACATCAGACAGTCCCTTTACATACTGGGAGAAAAAAAAAGGAAATTTGGAGACCCATGTACCAACTCGCTTTGCACTGCCTAAGCTGCCTACCCTCCAGTGTGCACTCGGAAAGAGTTTTGTCAGCGATTGGAGTAGGAGGCTACTTCCTCAAAACGTGGAAAAAAAGACTTCTGTAATGGTGTATTCCAGTGGTGATGAATTAATAATGTGTGAGGATGATGTACAAACTGATGAGGGTGAGAATGAGGCTGAGGATGATGACAACAACATTGTGTCACAGTAGAGTTCATTACCAGCACTGTTACCTTAGGTGCCTTAAGCCTATTTGTAAAATAACAGGCATGGTGTATGATGTTATAACCCCTTAATCTACTCCATACCTGAACTGCACTTTTCAGCCATATTGTTATCAGCAAGTATCAATGAGGTATCTATAACATATCCTTGGAAAAGTACTTCAGGGGTTAAATTCCACCTCCACAGGGAACACTCTGATGTAAAGTGAATTAAGATATTGTTATTTCTGTTTGCTCTCCATTGTCCACTCGTGAGCTCTACAGCCAGCCAGGAGCCAGACCCGGTAGGGGTCACCTGATTGAAGACACCTGGGAAATTAGGGGACGGGGCTGGATAGTGTAAGCAGCCCACCAATCAAGACCTTTTGCAACTTCACTGGGCAGGCAGATCCCAAAGGGGGATTAAGAAGTGATAAAAGAGGTTACCCGGGAAGCTGGCCTGGTGTGATTAACTTTTGGCCAAGAGGTGATGCTCTGCCAGAGAGTTGTTGTGGATCATATCTCACTGGATTTATCTGAACTGATTTCCTGACTTGTTGGACCTGCTACTGTTAAGGGGACTGTGCTGTCCCTATCCCACTGGATTTATTTGAACTGATTTCCTCACTTGTTAGACCTGCTATCGTTAAGGAGCCGTGCTGTATTTAATCCTGTTCTGCAGAATAAATCATCCTTCTATTTTTCCTCTAATACCGTATCTGAGTGATTTGGGAACCACGTATCTTCACACCATTGTTAGCTTGTTTTGTAGGGGCCCAAACAAACCAAGCACATCAGCCTCAAAAGTGGCACTCCTTGTCGCTGAAGTGCTTGGTTTGTTAAAGTGTGAATGTCCTTTTTAAGATCCAACATAAGGGTGGGTGGGAGAGCCTAAGGACAATTCCATCTTGCACCACTTTTCTTTTCAGCTACCGTTGTGTGCCACTGTTACCTACATGTGCTATATACTGTGGTGTGCTTTGCAAAAATCTTAGACACCCATTGATGATGCAGATGGCTCAGCACAACATTTTGACATCTGGGGCTAAATGTATGAACCTCCGATTTTTTCAACTTGCCGGAAATCGGCGACTTTGCAGTAAAATTTAAAGCGGCGATGGCTTGTAAAGACATCGCCGCTTTAAATCCTACCTGCAAAGTCGCCGATTTCCGGCGAGTTGAAAAAATCGGAGGTTCATACATTTACCCCCTGGTCTTGTCTACTGTAAAATAATTAACCAGAATTAGTGACACCTCTGCTGTAACTCCACCTGATCCTACTATCAACTATCAACATCCAAAGAATGGTGGAGAATTACTTTTAATTTTCTTTAATGGTAAAAGACAACAGTTTTATCAACAAAGAACAACGTTGCTTGTAGAAGCATGGATGGTTAAATAGACGTGTATATATATATATATATATATATATATATATATATATATATATGTATTACCTACCACTTTGCTGCTCTTTCATCTGTATTGCAGAGTGTTTGTAATTTGCACTTTACGTCAAAGGTACCTAACTATATTATAATTTTTTGAGAATCGGGGCTGATTCGAAGATCAGTGATGAACTTGCTTTTTGCTGTGAATTACAATGGCTCTTTTTAGTGCATTGTCTTGCACCCTGGATTGGTCTGGGTCTGCTAAAAGCACGCATCCCGGTGGGGGAGGGGAAGGGGGTCAGCGCTCGTCGCCATGTATTAGCTGTAGAGTTACCACAGTTATCCAAGGGTGGAGCGATCAAATGAACCATAACTGATTTCATGATCCAAGGACAATTCCATCTTGCACCACTTTTCTTTACTGACACTGCTGTGTGGCAATGTTTCCTAGATGTGCTAGGAACTGCCCTGTGTTTGAGTCATTGCTCTATCGCTTACCATCCAGCCAGTTCGCTGCAGACTTTGTCTGAAAGTGTATGAAAATAATGTTGTGCCTGTGAGGTGGTTAAAATTGAGTTGAAATTAGTGGTATTGAGGTTAATAATAATGTAGGGGGGGGAGCAAAAGTCAAAACCAAAACACGCATTGGTGGTTTTGCCAAAACCAAAATCAAAACACAAAGTTAATCTAGATCCAAAACAAAAACCAAAACCGGAACACAGGGGTCAGTGAACATCTCTAATTAGAGAGGAGTGATTTGGATTCTGAAGAATCAGACTGATCTGAGATCCGATATTTGGCTCCAAGTGACACTGAAATCAGATTTGAAAATGAGGAGAAAATGTCAGATCTCACGAGTTGCTTTTCAATATATTCTGTATTTAACCCTCCCTCATGTTATAATCTGACATTTTACAACAGACAGCATGTAGGGAGGACATCAACTGTAGAGCTCTGCTCTAAAAAATGTGTTTAAATTACAGACTACAGCGTTAGACAGAGTGCAAGTGACAGAGGAAAGAATAGAATAGCTGTGATTGATTATAATTTATTTTTATTGCAGTTTAGTTCTCCAGAGATCAGTGAGGTAGAATATTTTGCAGATCAATGTTTCCATATATAGTACTATATGAGTTAGTCATCATTCTGAACTAACTAGTATTTAGTGGAGAAAACAGTGTGATTTTGCTGTATGACTATTAGCAGCAGAACCCAAAAACTATTATATTTATTTCTTTTCAATTTAAAGTTTTTCTAGAGAAAGTAATCTTATGTGGGGCAGTGACATCTGTATTAAGTTGGAAAACAAGAGTGTGTTTGTGTATGAGGATCAGCAGCAGAACCCCTCCTATATTCTAAACTTTTTTTGCATTTTTCAATACCTACAGCCCTGACAGGTCATTCAGTGACATCTATATTAAGTGAGAAAAAAGAGTGCTGAGTGTGAAGGGTTTTTCTGGGCATTTTTGATATTCATCTGTCATGCCACCAACTCAAGCAAGCCCATTAAATAATTTAAACAATAAAAACTGTAGTGCAGGGAGTGTAAGGTGTAAGAAATAAAAATGTTGAGACACTACGCACACTCTAAATTTGGAACATTAGACAGCATGCATCATGGAGAGTTTTTGCTGGTGCTATATAAATAAATATTGATGATGATAGATGAAGGTGGCCTGCAACCATAGTAAAAAACTTCAAAGACTATGCACACAATAAATTTGGAACATAATAGGGCATCCATCATAGACACTGATGCAACAGAAACAGGCAGTAATTGGATGGATAGTGTTATGAATGAATAGAGTTATATTTTTATAAAAATAAAGAGACAAAGGTGGCCTGCACCCCTATTAAAAAATTCAAAGACTAGTACTGTCCATCTTTAGATGCGCAGAGCATTTATCGAAATACCTTGTTTTACTTAAGTGGTTGTTTATGCTGCGATTGAGGTAGATGTGGGCTATAATTCTACCCTTGTGAATCAATCAAGGGGACTTGTAGGGCGCTGTGCAGTGTATGGGGTGTATGAGAGTAAGAAATGTATTTAATTAGATAAATTAACAACAACAACATTTAGTGTAAGAGTATAATGTGCAGGAGATAAAAATTTTGAAACACTAGGCACACACTAAATTTGGAATGTTAGACAGCATACATCATGGAGAGTGAAGAGGCACTAACAATCAGATGTCATTAGATGGACAGCGGCACCAGTAAATTTTTAGGCAAGTAGATAGATACCCAATTGTAAAGCATTACATAATTTGATGGTGCTAAATAAATAAATGTTGATGATGATAGAAAGTGGCCTGCATCCATATTAAAAAATTTCAAAGACCACGCACACAATACATTTTGAACATTACAAGGTATCCATCATAGCAAGTGAAGTTACAGTAACTGGAAGAGTTTATTGGGTGGACAATGGAATAAATGAAAAGAGTTAGACATTTATAAAACTAAATATATGAAGGAGTACTGCACCCATACTTAAAAATTCAAAGACTAGTACCATGCACTTCTCGATGGGCAGAGCATTCATCGGAGGCCAACAGTGGAGCTTTCAAATAACTTGTATTGCTTCTTTCATTATGCTATGAGTAAGGTAGATCTGTGCCATAATACAGCACTTGTGAATCAAACAAGGAGACTCTGACATATTTGCCAGTTACCATGTATATCTACAGGAAACAGAAAAGGAAAAGATAAAGGGTAACATGGAAGATACAAGGAAGATATTTTGGATAGTTTTATTATAATATTATGGAGATATGAAGGAAAATGTAAGTATACAAAGGAGACATGAGGGAGAGGTGGTGGGACACAGAGGAAAGGTAATTGGACACAGAAGAGGCGGGGGGCACAGAGTAGCTAGCCTTGCATCGTTTCACAATATGTTTTATATTATACAATATAGTGTCCAAATGCATCTAAAATTAATTTCACTCTATCAAAATCCCTAAACCTTCAGCGGGCTTAGGCTGCCTTCAGGCCATCAGCCGTTCAAATCAAAGTGGAAGTTCCATACTAGCACTCCTAAATTTGCACTGCGTGTAGAGTGATCTAGTATATTGACATGCTTGCACATAGATGGTGATATCCCATTTTGTCTTATTTCAGATCCTTGCAAGAATAACAACAGAGACACAACATTACTAATGACCGCAAGCATCATAGACTGATTTTAGAGCTATACTCTTTGTATTGACATGGAGAGGATTAGTTTCATTTATTGGATGTTTTATATTTTTGATTTTAATCATTTTACTGTCCACTAATAAATTAATTGAAATTAACAGCTGGTTAGTTGCCATATCTTTAGACAGATTGGGAGGATCTGTGGAGTTAGCAACAGATAGCAGATCATCCAGTGTTATGCACTGGGAATTTTTCTATTGTTTATCACAATTTTCTAGAGAGATATGAGTTGCTCTAGTTCCCAAGCAGAACACACATCCACCCTCTGAGTAGTGTGCCGATTTCTTAGTTTCGGTACCAATCTTTTCTGCTGTAGATCAAATGGAAATGACAAATAACAATCACAAAATATAATCGTCCTCAGATCTGAATCGAGGCTAAACGTCATCGTTGCATTGTTGGATCTCACGGGTTTTGGATTCCATAAGTATCTCCCTCCCCAGGATATCCAGCGCCATTGCTCACACAGAAACAGGGGAAGCAGTGTTCTTGTCACTTGTCAAAAATTGACTGGAAATGATTGGAAATTATTGTTATTGAGGGCAATAATAATGTAGGGATAAAAAAGAGCCAAATTATGTGATTTTAGCACGGAGGTCAGTAAACATCTCTAACATTTATGTGAACATATATATTGTATACTTGGCTTGCACTTGCCCTCCCCCATTCCTCGTCTCCAGGCATAGTCCATGATATGCAAAAGTTAAGATGCTGGCATATGGGTACGCATTTTTGCACACACACACACACACACACACACACACTTGTTTTTATTGCATCGTGAGGACCCATGTCTGGAACATGGCATATAGAGACACTCCTTTCCTAATGCCCTCTCGACAGAACAATGATCGGGGTATGTGTAGGAGTGTTTTGTCACCAAAGTTACCCCATGGGATTTACACTTTGACTTTGCATAAAGTATTGACACGTACTGCAAGATGGGGAAAGTGTCATGTATTTTGACAGTCTGAGGACATCCACATTCCCGCATATTAATAAATAATAACAATTGTAGCAAAAGTGTTGTGTATCCTGGCCATCTGAGGACATCTGCATGCCCGCTGTCGAAGTCAGCAAATTGGATAAAGTCATTTCAATTAAAATCGAGCAAACTTGGTTGTCTTTGTCTGAAAAGATGCGTATGGCACGCTACGGCGTGAAAGGGCGTACGTGGCCGCAACACGTGGCACAAACAGTATTTACGCTTTTACATACATTCGCACAAACACTCACATTTGTAAAATAGTACACATTAATAGTAGTTGCAGCACATAGTTATTTATGTCGAAATATAGTAGAGTTTATGTGTAATATTATAAGTTATATGCATATCAGTAAAACATATGGTACACGTTGAAGGAATCAGGTCATGTGTGGTATCATACTAATCCCCTTCACATTTCCAACTGTCCGGTTCACTCTGCGAAGGGATCGCAAAGTGCATATGCAAGTTATTAATATTGAGGAATTATGGACTATTAGGATTAGTAATCTTGGCGGGAAGATCGGAGCCCATCCCCTGGAGAGATGACCCCCTCCTTTGGATTCCTGAGCTATAACTAGCCTATGATCTGCAATCCCCTGGACCCTGGACCAATAGAAGCAAGCCACACCCTTTGCATTGTTTTACTGTATTTCTGTTTGCATATAAGCAGCAGCTCCTCATCTAGTGTTCAGTCACCTAGACCACAGACTTCAGGACTGAATGACTGTTCACTGGATCCAGAACGCCTGCGATAAGTAACGGCTGTACTTACTATTATTTCGCTTGAATTATTCTGCTACTTTTAGAGAATCAATATTTGTGCGTTGGAAACACAAATCGAGATTCGACAATCGTTATTGGATAGCGACAAAACGCTCTTAACAATTTGGGGGCTCGCAGCAGTGGTTTCGTTGACCGGATGATACGCAAGACCAACGGATTTCGGTTCCCCAACAAAGGGTGCAGACGCGTCATATACCGGTAAGAACGCAATGTGTTCAAAACCTGAATTTTACTCTGTGTTGTGAAACCGAATGTCCGTTTTGCATAATCCAAAGGTGCGCTAACTAGAATCTAGGGACAAAAGAGAAACCTGTTTCTTTTTCTGTCATATTGCGTTTTGATATATTGTATTGCATAGCGTATGTGTACTTCCTGCTTAGCGTATGTGAACTTCTGGTAGATTTACCACGTGGTTAAACAATCGTTTTGATAGTTATTATATGTGTATACTATAATTACTTGTGAAAGCCTCTGAGACATTATTACTATTGTTGGGAACTTTTGATTTTCTGCGCAGAAAAGGTGTATAGCGTGTGATTTTGTGACGTAGATACACTGTTTATTGTTGAGGTGCTCAGTTGCTGTCTGACGAGGCAGGTTGCCCAACTGAAGGACGGTATACGGGGCAGGTATACCAGGAGCGAAAACAAAGGAAGTTTTCGCTCGCGCTCCCAAGAGCCATCGCAACGCTTATTCATAGTTAGTATTTGTAAGCGTTGCGATCGGACCGCACGGCAAGGAAAGCCGTGATTGTAACTTGGGAGGCAGCGGGGAGGAATTACATTGGAAAGGCTGGTTGATTGTATCGACTTTGTGCTACCAGTTGTAATAAACTCAACAGATTTTTGTGGTTTAGCCAGGGTATCGAGGAGCTGATAGCCCTTGGGTCCCACAGTGATATTTTCTGTGTTAGGGGTCCTCGTTTGGTGCGAGACGAAGCAAGTGGACGCGGCTTGAGCAAATACGTCCACGGCCAGTAAGAGATCTCTAGCAGTAGAGTGTTTGTGGCAAAGGGTTGAAAGTGTTTATGGAAGTGTGGTCTGCATAGACTGGTACTGTTCAACATGGGTGCTAAGCATA
The DNA here is from genome assembly GCF_038048845.1 of Mixophyes fleayi. Classification (NCBI taxonomy): domain Eukaryota; kingdom Metazoa; phylum Chordata; class Amphibia; order Anura; family Limnodynastidae; genus Mixophyes; species Mixophyes fleayi. Next base: position 195,819,693 of record NC_134402.1, on the reverse strand, counting down.
CGCTAGAGATCGCCAGTGTACTGCCTAAGGAAGGGCCTATTGTTTCAGCACGGTTTCTTATGTGCAAGAAATATGGTGCATACGCAACTGCGTATTGTGACACGTGGGTCGAGATGACCAAAGAGTGTGTTAGGCCTTTCCCAACAATAGGGAGTTTTAATGCAGAGGTACTAAATAACGTAAAAGATAAAGTGTGGTTGATTAAGTCAACAAAAGTAAGAAACAAACATAATGATTGTTTAAAATTGTGGCAAATGGAAGGCAACACGTGGCAGAGCAGCGAGTGTACAGTGGAAGTAGGCGTGGCGAAAAGCGCGCGCACAATGGAAGTAGCCATTGAGAAGCGTGGAGAACTCAGCGCAAGCGTGCCCCCGCCACCTTATGTGGCGGGAGGAGTAAGTACAGCCGTTATTAAAAATGAAAAAAAGGAAATTGCTAAGTTATATCCTGTTTTAAGTCAGTTTAAAGCAAGTATTTCTGAAGAAGAGGATGAACCCACGGTAATTTCAGCCATTGCCCATGCTGTTAATATGTTAGAGGTTCAGCGTAAGTATGGAAAGGGGGCAATGGCTGAGATAGGTGAGAGTAGTGTGACCACTAGGAGAGATAATATTCAAAGTACTGAAGTAGCTAACCCTGAAGATAGTGAACCAGTGGGTACGTATCCAGTCCGCACAATATCAGTTCCCAATGGGAAGGCGGATAAGGATGATGTAGTTCCTTTAAGAAATGTTACAATGCATTGTCCTTGGACTAGATCAGAATTACGTTCCATTATGACTGAATTCCCAGATCCTAGAAAAGAGTTGGCAAAGTGTCAGAAATTTGTTAAAGACTTAGGAAATGCACACGAACCAACCAATAAGGATTAGCGTGTAGTGTTGAGGGCATGTCTTCCTCCCAATACTAACGTACAAAAATTTATTAAAAATTGTTCGTTGGAGGAAGATGATATCTTGACAGATGAGGTAAATCAAGAGAATATAGAACAAATTAACCGACATTTAGCCATCTATTTTCCAGTAGTTGCGAATTGGAGTAAAATTTTCACCATCAAACAGAAAGATAGTGAAACAGCATCAGATTACTTCGTTAGAGCTATAGCAGTGATAACACCGTTCACTGGGATATCAAACATAGGTGAGGACCCACATCACAGGAAGTAGCTGTAGGAGTACTAATGGATGGACTTAGGAAAAATTTAAAAACCAGAGTACAAACCACATTACCTAATTGGAGAGGCATCACAGTAGATTATCTTAGGGAGTCTGCTGTGGAGCATGACAAAAACCTTTTTAGAAAGAAGGAAGAGAAAAGTGATAGATTAATGACAGTGAGTATACAGGCTCTAGAGGGGATGCATACACGACCACCAGCATATAGCCCACATAATAAGAAACATAGAGTGATCAGATGTTTCAATTGTAATGAAGAAGGACACGTTAGGAGGGATTGTAAAAAGGACAGATACAACACTAGAGGTGGGACACATAGATATCCTCCAAGGAAGAACTCACATAGACTAGAAGACTCACACCTACCCGCACATATTATAGCAGCAAATGCTGTGCGGGAAAGCGATAGTCAGCGCTAGGGGTCAGGTCATACCTGTAGTCTACAGCCAGTGAGGTTAACTAAGAGTCTGAGAGAAGAACCAACAATGATAGTTGACATAGCTGGTAGGAAACAAACTTTTCTTGTAGATACAGGGGCGGCCAGATCTGTGATAACCTCTCCTTTTAATCTACAGGTGACCAGTAAGACTATTCCAGCTATGGGGGTAACGGGAAGAGTGTTACATTATCCTATAACTAAACCCACAGAAGTTACTAACGGGCCCCTGCATACTAAGCATTTGTTTCTCTTAGCTGCAGCAGCTCCTACTAACTTGCTAGGGAGAGACTTGTTATGTAAAATGGGATGTGTCATATACTGTACCCCAGATGGTGTGTTCTTAGATATACCAGAGAAGGTCACGCATGAGGTACAGGATATATTAGACACCACTCAAAGGTTAATGTTACACTCTACTGTTATAGAACAAAGTCCATCTCAAGTAAAGGGGATGTTGCTGGAAATACCGGGTTCACTATGGACCAGAGATGGACAGGATACTGGACTGATGGCAAATGTAGCTCCTGTCATGTTAAATCTAAAAATTGGTAGGATAGCCCCAAAAATCCCACAGTATCCATTAAAACCAGAGGTGGAACTAGGGGTATATCCTGTTATTGAGAGGCTGTTGCAACAAGGGATTTTAATTTGTACATCCAGCATAGCAAATAGTCCCATTTTCCCTGTGAAGAAGAGTGGGGGGAGGGGCTATAGATTAGTCCAGGACTTAGGGGAAATTAATAAAGTTGTTGAGAGCCAATTCCCCGTAGTGCCGAATCCAGCTGTCATCCTCATGCAGATTCCACCGTCTGCTAGCCATTTTACTGTCATTGATCTATGTTCTGCTTTCTTCTCAGTCCCACTTCACCCTGACTGCCAATACCTATTTGCATTCTCCTACTGGGGAGTGCAATACACATGGACCAGACTACCCCAGGGGTTCATTGACAGCCCCAGTATTTTCTCCCAAGCCTTACATGACTGTTTGCAATCCTTTCAACCCTGCAATGGGTCTGTTCTAATTCAATATGTGGACGATTTGTTGCTGTGCTCTGATTCTTTTATGTCATGTTTACATTATACTAAATTGTTGTTGCTCCATCTCTCACAAACAGGGCACAAAGTGGCAAAGGATAAATTACAGCCATGTCAGACTAAGGTCAAATACTTAGGACACTGCCTCACCAAGGGGCTTAGACATCTGAAGACTGACAGAATTGAGGCCATACAACACATGACTCTGCCGCAGAGCCAGAAGCAAATTCGTACCTTCTTGGGGATGTGTGGATACTGTAGATCCTGGATCCCAGGTTTTTCTATTCTGGCATTACCATTGCAGGAACTAGTCTCTTCCTCAAAACCAGAACATGTCGTACACACAGAAGAGTCAGAGTAATCTTAAAGATAGTCTGACTAGAGCACATGCATTGAGAATACCTGGTTATGAAAAGCCTTTTGAGCTATACTGTACGGAAGCCAGGGCCGGACTGGGACTAAAAATCAGCCCTGGCATTTAAAGCACACAGGCCCACGTGTTGTGGGCTCCATGGACTATATTGTTGCACACTGATGCTGGCGCAGTGCACGTTGCTGTTGCAGTACAACATGATGTAGTATGAGTGTGTGTAGGGGGGGGTATTTATTTCTCCTAATGACCCTCAACATTACATTATTAGCACCCCAATTACATCAATAAATACCATGACAATACATTATTAGTATCCAAATTACAGCAATAAATAACCCCCCACACACACTCATACTACATCAATCACCCCCACATTACAGCGTCCAGCATCACCCCCCACATTACAGCGTCCAGCATCACCCCCCACATTACAGCATCCAGCATCACCCCCCACATTACAGCGTCCAGCATCACCCCCCACATTACAGCGTCCAGCATCACCCCCCACATTACAGCGTCCAGCATCACCGCCCACATTACAGCGTCCAGCATAACCCCCCACATTACAGCAACCAGCATCACCCCCCACATTATAGCAATACCCTCTCCTACTTATTAGCAATACTAAGCACCAAACACACTACAACATTGCCACCATCACGCCACCCCATACTAAAGCAATACCACCAATTATACAGATGCCACTGTAGGAAACAATGTTTTGCTTTTTTCAAATCTCCCACAAAATAGCAACAACGAACAGACCACTTACACACACATATAGGTAACAGGTACCCTTTTCCCTCAATTAAATAGTAATGGCAGAATTTTCATGAATCATTCCACATGAAATAAAACTAACATATATCTAAAATAAACATAACTATTGAATGATCAGTTGAACCCAAACGGCCGCATTAAAAGTATTTCCATCTACAGCAAAATGTCAGAGAAAAATATTTTTGTTTTACTACAGTAATTGGATATGCGTCTTTTCTATTCATTTTAAATAACACAGTATATAAACTAAGGGGGATAGAGGAGGTGGGTGAGAAATAATTGGATGTGATCCATCAGTTTGATTAGATAGGAAACATTTAGATTATTTACCTGGAGACGTCTACTCCCTTGACTCACAGGCAGGGCTGACAAGAGGAATTTTGGGCCCCGATACAGCAACTTCTTTGGGCTCCCATCATATCCAACAATGAAATACTTGCCTTTGGCAGAAGTTCATATGATGCCACACCGTAATGTGCCCAGTTCATATTATGCCACATCTTAGTGCCCCAAGGTCATATTATGCCACATAGTATTACCCTCAATTCATATTTGGTCATGCAGAAGTGCCCACAAATCATATTATGGCAGGGGTGTCCAACCTTTTATCTTCCCTGGGCCACATTGGAAGACGACAAGTTGGTTTGGGCCGCACATAAAATACACTAACACTAACGATAGCTGATCATCGAAAAAACCATAGAAAACATAGTTAACATATTAAACTTACTTGGAAATGAAGTTAGTAAGAGTTAGGAAACCTATTGCAGAATCATGATTAAAGCAGTAGTCTCCTTACCAGCTACAATTTAACTTACCTGCATCTGCCCCTTAGTGGGGTTCGGGGAATTAAATGCCAAAAACTTTTTCCTCTCTTTCTGCACCCATGAATCATTTTTTTTATTGACCAGTTTGAAATGGTCACCGATATAGGTAGCATCAGGAGGACTAATAGAAATCTACAGAGATTTAAAGATAGGGTGGCGGGAAAAATGGCTCATGGAGCAGCCTCCGATGAGGGTAACAGTGGGTGATATTTTCACCCTACTCAGCACTGCACATTTAAAATGGTTTAAAATATTAAAAATACAATTATCTCTTAATATTTATATTAGATACATACAGAGAACACAGCTAGTTCATAATTGCATGGTGCAGAAAGTCCAAATTCAGAGTAACAACAATAAGAAACTGGATAATCTTTCACTGCTGCTGATAGTTTGCGCAGGTGACTCCGCTGTGCTGCGCTACGCAATGGATGTCGGGTGTGATTACGTCACCCCCGACATTCACTGCGAGCACCACACGGAGGAGGAGACCAGGGAGGGAGCCGGAGCGCCAGCTGATGTGAACGCAAGGTAAGTATTTTTTATTTTTTTTTGCAGGATTTTTATTTTCAGCACTGCACCCTTGCCATAACCAAAACTCCTACTGGGCCACATTTACAGGCATGCTGGGCCGCATGCGTGTTGGACAACCCTGTATTATGGCATAGTAGTGCCCCCAAAACATATACCATACAGTAGTGCCCACAAATCATATTATGACACAACAGTGCCTCCAAATCATATTATACCACAATAGTGACCCCAAATAACATTATGCCATAGTAGTGCCCCCAAATCATTAGTAAAGCTCAGACAAAAACTCATTCACAAATAAAAATTGGCACAGCATATCAGATACTGAGTGTGAGTCCCAAGAGCAGCTTAATACATCATTTACAATGCAAACAAAAATAGATATATTGACACAATTACAGATAAAATTTATGACAAGCAATGTTTTTTCCTCTTAATTATAAATCTCTGTACAGATAAATATGCAAAAAACATTACAGCGCAATAATAAGCAATACATAGTGTTAAACATTATTGGATACGCTGTAGTGTCCCCAGTTCAAGAAAGGATGGTTAAAAACATATTGCACACGAGAAAATATATGAACTTACCTGATTATGGCATCCTGTGTTCTGTTCTCCTACTGGGCGCGCTGGGCGAGGAGGGATCAGCAGCTGTCAGCTCACACAGGCAGTCGGGAGCAGGAATAGAGGGCAGTGGTCGAAGCAGAAATTTAGGAGTGGGGGTATAGAAAATATAAGTGAATGGAGTATGAAGGCTTGATTTTTTATTTTTTTTAACACTTGTCCCCTCTGTGCATTTTCATTCGTCATTATTACTTGTGTTTTATGATAGCTGCTTCCCTGACATTCGAATTCTTAAGATGTCTCTCTCTTTACACTTTCTTTTACCTATGCCCCTGCACCATCTTCTCCTTTGTCCCTCTCTCCTTTCTCCGCTGGCTCTCACACATCTTCCTGGACCACCTACTCCCCTGGCTCTCTCACACGTCTTCCTGCACCCTCTACCCCCCGGCTCTCTCACCCCCTCTCCCACCACCCCCTTCCCCCTGGCTCTCTCACCCCCTCTCCCAGCGCCCCCTTCCCCTTTGGCTCTCTCACCCCCTCTCCCAGCGCCCCCTTCCCCTTTGGCTCTCTCACCCCCTCTCCCAGCACCCCCTTCGGCTCTCACCCCCTCTCCCAGCCCCCCCTGGCTATCTCACTCCCTTTCCCAGCACCCCCTGGCTATATCACCCCCTTTCCCAGCACCCCCTGGCTCTCACCCGCTCTCCCAGCACCCCCTGGCTATCTCACCCCCTTTCCCAGCACCCCCTGGCCCTCACCCCCTCTCCCAGCACTCCCTGGCTCTCACCCCCTCTTCCAGCACCCCCTGGCTATCTCACCCCCTTTCCCAGCACCCCATGGCTCTCACCCCCTCTCCCAGCACCCCCTGGCTCTCACCCCCTCTCCCAGCACCCCCTGGCTATCTCACCCCCTTTCCCAGCACCCCCTGGCTCTCACCCCCTCTCCCAGCACATCCTGGCTATCTCACCCCCTTTCCCAGCACCCCTGGCTCTCACCCACTTTCCCAGCACCCCCTGGCTATCTCACCCCCTTTCCCAGCACCCCCTGGCTATCTCACCCCCTTTCCCAGCACCCCCTGGCTATCTCACCCCCTCTCCCAGCACCCCCTGGCTATCTCACCCCCTTTCCCAGCACCCCATGGCTCTTCCACACTCTTGACCCCTCCCCTGCGCGAGAATGAGGGCACCCCCGCGACCCCCCCCCCCCCCGAAAAGCGCTGAGAATGAGACTGAAAGGGTGGTGAGAGAGACCGAGATCATGGTCTGTGAAGAGGTGTTGTATAATCCTGAACTTGAGACGGTGATTAGGTGATAGTTTATAACACTATCAAAGGGTGGAGCTGTCGAAGTCAGCAAATTGGATAAAGTCATTTCAATTAAAATTGCGCAAACTTGGTTGTCTTTGTCTGAAAAGATGCGTATGGCACGCTACGGCGTGAAAGGGCGTACGTGGCCGCAACACGTGGCACAAACAGTATTTACGCTTTTACATACATTCGCACAAACACTCACATTTGTAAAATAGTACACATCAATAGTAGTTGCAGTACATAGTTATTTATGTTGAAATATAATAGAGTTTATGTGTAATATTAAAAGTTATATGCATATCAGTAAAACATATGGTACACGTTGAAGGAATCAGGTCATGTGTGGTATCATACTAATCCCCTTCACATTTCCAACTGTCCGGTTCACTCTGCGAAGGGATCGCAAAGTGCATACGCAAGTTATTAATATTGAGGAATTATGGACTATTAGGATTAGTAATGTTGGCGGGAAGATCGGAGCCCATCCCCTGAAGAGATGACCCCCTCCTTTGGATTCCTGAGCTATAACTAGCCTATGATCTGCAACCCCCTGGACCCTCCTGAGACCTGGACCAATAGAAGCAAGCCACACCCTTTGCATTGTTTTACTGTATTTCTGTTTGCATATAAGCAGCAGCTCCTCATCTAGTGTTCAGTCACCTAGACCACAGACTTCAGGACTGAATGACTGTTCACTGGATCCAGAGCGCTTGTGATAAGTAACGGCTGTACTTACTATTATTTCACTTGAATTATTCTGCTACTTTTAGAGAATAAATATTTGTGCGTTGGAAACACAAATCGAGATTCGACAATCGTTATTGGATAGCGACAAAACGCTCTTAAGCCATGGAGGTTACAGTTCTGTTCAACCACTGCTCATCATTTCAACAAGTTAGATCCCTCTTTAAAGCTGTTATGCGGTTTTTTTATGTAGAAATTCACCCCCGACCTGTTGCAATCTTTCACTATGGATCATTCAGCCATGAGGCACGCAATACAATCTCGCTTTCTGGGTACCCGGCATGTCTGTATAAATCTCATCAGGTGTTTCTCCACACTCTGGACCTCCTCTCTGTCCTAGGATTTGTTCCGCACTTCTTTGCAACCTGAAAGAAAGTAAACTGGTCCATTAAGGCTCTGCAAAATACAGAGAAGGCAAAGTTCTTCTCCCTAGCTACACCTACCTGTGTAAGCCACGGCTGGATACTGGTCCCGTGTTTCCAGGTCCATACACCGCCTCTCTTCTGACGTGGAAGTGTCGACCAAACATTTGCCGACTTGTCCCTCTGTCACGGGGGATTGCTCATCATATGACATGTCGCTCTGTAGCTGGACCGATTCTGAAAAAAACAGATATGTAAATAACTGAGGTAAAAGTCAAAAGCATACATCAGAGACCAGATTTTCCACATACCAGCCTGATTCATTAAGGATCTTAACTTAAGAAACTTCTTATTTAAGTCTCCTGCACAAAACCATGTTACAATGCAAGGGGTGAAAATTAGTTTTCTGTTTTGCACATAAGTTAAATACTGACTGTTTTTTCATGTAGCACACAAATACTTGATAGCTTATTTGTACACTGAAATTTAAAGTTGATATTTGTGTGCTACATGAAAAAACAGACAGTATTTAACTTATGTGCAAAACAGAATACTAATACTGCATGATGCATCAGTCATTTTTGACTACGAATAAGACTTCATCCTGGTTCACCAGAGATGTCAGGTGGAACAGGCTGAGCAAAGGCGCACAGTGACCGGACTCTGTTCTTGCCAGGTGTGAGCTTGTTGCCCCTGCGGTTTAGCTTACAGCTCTTCATGTGTCGCCACAGGTATTTCCTTACAAATAAGCCCTGGCAAGTTATATAGTGCATGAAACCTTCAGCATCCATCTCTTTGTCTGGAAGTTTGCACGGGACCAGAACGCCATGATCTGCCCTCATTGCCTCAACGTTATGTGCAAAGTTGCCCCTATTGCGAAGATGTGCCATTTGCATGCACCTTTCTTTCGAGTGCTTGGATAATTTCAGGGCCCAGGCTACTTCAGTCTCATTGCGGTAAACATGCTCCATGTGCCGGGCAATTTTTAAGAGTGGCTTCTCACAGTACTGGCAGTACTGCTTCTTGTTACACGCCCTGGAGCCCTCAGTGTTTCTGGACGGCGTTTGGACAGACACCGTGTCATCTCTCCAACCCTTTTGTTTAAAACACAGCTGCCAGAAGGTCGAGAATGGTCGTACATAGAACTCATCTCTGGGCACCTGCACTCTGCTGCACTGGTGGGCAATAGAGTATCACCGCTCGTGTCTGAACCACTTTCCTCTGAAGTGTCAGGATCATACTCATCTCCACTGCTCTTTGGGCTATAGTCGGAGCTACCGGTGGGCTCTGTCATGCTTCCCTGTCCCCGCTTTACATTCAGCAGCAAACGGATTCAACTGTGTCTTTACCTGCTTGGTGTATAAAGAGCCGGCAGGCTACAGTCACTTCCTCCTCCTGCTATGCATTTGAACAATATACAGGCCTCTGGTGGTGGGATGCTCACACACTCTCCCCCCCACATTGGACACACGCACACTTTTGTTCCGACAAATGTGACTCGCAGGGACATGCCAGATTTTTATGCTGAGCATATCAGCAAGGTCCCCTGCATTGATTGGCCTTGAGAAGCTTTGTGGGGACCTCAATTTTTGTCCGCACTACGACTCCCCACAGTGTTGGTGTGTAAATAGGTCAATGTCTCTACAAGCATATGAATGCAAGTACACACACACACACACACACACAAACACACACTCACACACACACTATGGAAATGTGCATCTTAAGTGTAACCCCCGTCACTGTGTGTAGTGTTGAGGTGCACAGTTTAAGCAGTGCACCTCCTTCTCAGCCATGGCTAGCTCCTGCCGTGGATATAGATGATCAGGGGGTCCCCGCACATGCAGGTTATTTTTATAGTGTCTCTGTGAAAATGTTGGGACACAAGTGATGTAACTTGGTGGTGCAGTGCAAGCAAATGTCTCAATAATGCGGGCCAGACCATCTCTATATTTCAAAAAAAACTCTTTATTTACACTTCTTCTACACTCTTAAACTGTTGCAGTGATATATATGTACAGTTCCTATATACATCTCCTGACTCCTCCTGCACAGTTGTTAAGGGCTACATGCACAGAATGTCAATGGGGCAGTCACATCCAAAATGGTGTCTCTCAAGCTCACCCTCATCTCTCTCTCATAGCAGAGTTCACTCACCCTTCCTCTACAGTGTAATATCTCTCTGCAAGGGTAATATTTCTCTCCCATTCTGTGCAGGGGTAACATCTATCTCCTATGCTCTGCGGGGGTAATGTCTCTCCCATGCTCTGCAGGGGTAATATCTCTCTCTCTCATGCCCTGCAGGGATAATATCTCTCTGCCGTTCTCTGCAGGGATAAAATCTCTCTCTCTGGGTTGGTATTATCTCTCATTTAGACGCCGACAGACACTCCCTGTGTTCTGCTCCTTTCTATCATCCTGTGACATTCTGAGGTAAATTATCCCAGAAATCTGCCCCATATCACTAGAATTTTGTTAGTGTTGTTGTACTATGGCCCCTAGTGGCAGCAGGCAATGGACCAGCTCCCCAGATTATGGGGGGGTCCCAGGACCTCCTCCCATCTGTCCTGGGTCCCTTGCTCTTCCTCTCTCAGCACAAGATCTGACCCTTTCAGCTCATACCAGTCTGGTGTTGCTAAGCAACATTCCCAGAGTGTCAGCTCTGGGTTCTAGTGCTAGGCAGTGGCGGATTCAGGGGGGGGGGGCGATCGGGGCGATCGCCCCCCCTAGCAGGGGCTTGCTGCCGGCGGCTGCACACTATGTGCAGATCAGTTCACCAGAGAGAGTTAGGGAGAGAGTGTCAAAAGGGGGCGGGGCTAAATCGCGCTCCCCCTAAATCGCCCCCGGTACAATTAACTTCTGGATCCGCCCCTGGTGCTAGGCCACACACTAGGAGGTGTGAACAACAACAGCAGAGGGGATGTTACATAAATAAGCCAATTGAGTTATATCCGACATATGATTTGAACAAAAGTATGTGGTAATATATTATATAATACATATTTATTTTTTGGTTACAGTCATTTTCAAGCTATTCCAAATTGTTGATTTGCAACATCCAGTTTCTATACCATGAGTGAAATTTGAATACATTTTTTCTTTCAGCACCAATTGCTTGCATTTCTTTTATACACCATTCTCTAGTCTTCATGTTTGTTAAGGACTACTAAATCCAAAGGCAAAAAAACAAATTTGAGCAGCAAAGCCTAAATCCAACATTAATGAGGAAAACTGAAATACAGCAACTACTAAAGGTATTAATCTATAAATAATATTAATCACAGCAAGGTGCCAGAGGATTACCTGAAATACCACAAATGTCAATCTGTCAAAAAACAAGAAAAGATGCTAATTACTCTCCTTGAGACTCAAGTTGTTATTTACATTTTTGTCTTGACCTTTGGTCATCACAACACATAACGGTACAGCCCACACTCAGGGAAAAGTGTGTCAGCAAAAACATTATTGATTTTTAATTTTGAACAGAATAGACAGTACTTACATTATATTTGCCAACAGTTTCAAATTTTCAGGGACAGTCTTGGGTTTTGAAGATTTGTTATGAAGCTTGGAGGCGCAGCTGAATGGCACATACAATTGAAGATATTTATTTAACATTCAAGGTGACTTTTTCCGATCCTTGACAATTAGGCCCCATAGTGTAGTTAATGTATATGTGTATTTCATTATATACGATTGATTATGTATGCATAGATATTTTATTGCACAGCTCATATAGAGTTGATATGATGACAGCTACTGAAAAAGGCTAGGAATGAGAATAAATGCAATGAGTCATTACTTCCTGCACGTAACAAGACATTATGAAAATTTTTCTCTTGCTCAGACAGCAGTTTATGGATTGCACATCATTGAGATTCAAATGCATATAATAACCTGGTCTGATTTTTCTTTCAGCTTTACTAGTTAAATGAAAAGTCCATGAAGATGGTAGCTATTTCCCATGCTATTGAGAAGGTGGCCGCAACATGCAGATAAAGGATATAAAACTCGCCAAAGTCTACATGGCCAGTGTGTGAGGGGCGACAACCCCACCAAAAATCTACTGTACCACAGAGTGAAGAGAGGTGCTACAGAGGAGCCCGCTAAAAGACTAGTTTGATGGAAAGTGGTGTGACCTCCCTGGACACATAGGGTCAGGGAGAGTGCAAGCCTATAAATATGATGAACAACTGACAAAAAAAGGAGTTTTGCCTCTGTGATAAGTGTGAGTGTGCAGCTGCACAGTGAGGGGCAGATATAGAAGGGCAATCTGTTAGAATCTGAGCTCGTTGGACCTCAAGCAAAGATTACAATCTACTTGGGGAATGATAGAAGTTTTGAGTGACAGAGAGAAATACCTATTACACTGTTCAAGCTGTGGCAAGACAGCTGCTAAGGGAGTCTGGTGCCAGAGTGTGCCCACCAATGGTTTGTCGTTTGGAGAAGGAGAAAAGCATATTGTCACAATTCTAGCAGATGTGGATTCACTTTCACCAACCTGAATTAGCGCTGACAGTAACAGGGGCTTCATTATTCTACTGCAGTTCAGATGCTAAAGTCAGGAACGGAACTGAATACTGTCCCACTGTGTCAGAACCTTGATGCAGCTGAAGATTTCCGGAGGCAGCTGAAGAGATACGACCAGGTTCACCAAAGATTTTCTTAAAAGATTTCAAAAGGGAGGTGGAACTATTCAGAAGTGGATCATTGCACTCCCAGAGTGGAAAGGCCCAGGCAAGTCCTTGACTGGAAAGTAGGGATATCATATAGGCTACTTTCATTTTATCAGCTGTCAAAGAAGCGTCCGCAGCGGTGCTGTATTGTATACAGCACCGCCGCGGACGCTTCTTTGACAGAGCCATGGCTGCTGTATAGGACAGTGGCGAGGGGGGGAGGAACACAATCCTGCGTACGCCCCTGCAGGTGAGACGAGCTGGTAGAGCAGCTCGTCAACGAAGCCGGGACTGGTACACTACAAACTGCAGAATGCTAGGCAAGATGATGGTACAAGAGATTAGTTAATGTAGCCGGGACTGGTACACTACGGTACACACAGTACCAATCGACAGGCAGAAGAACAGTCAGGAACAGTCCAGGTCAGGATACACAGGATTCAGCCACAAGTTGCACAGGACGACTGGAGTAAAGGTATGGAGCCTATTACCCTGGCACAGGCCTGTGCACTGAGCAGGTTTAAATAGCTGACCTGAAGAGCAGGGTGGGTCACAGGACAAAACACCTGATCACAGGTTCAGAGCTCTTAAAGGGCCATGCGCTTTCTGTTGTGCAAAGTATTATTATTATGGCACAAGGTTCTGCGCCTGGAGTGACGAGATGAATAGAGTGAGTGTGCCAAATAGAGTGAGTGTGCCGAGTTTGAAAAGCAACTGCCGGACTTCGATGTGTGAAATCCATTTATCTCAAAAATTGGTGGAAGGAACTTCATTGTGAACCCCACAACTGCTTGCTTCTGCTGAGAATAGAAAAGCTACTAATCCTAAAGTAGTGGGCTGAATAACATTTGAATGAAGAGTCAATGTGGTAGTCATAATTGAAAATAGTCAGGGGGACTATCATCATCATCATCAACAACATTTTTTTATATAGTATCAGCAAATTCTGTAGCGCTTTACAATTGGGAACAATACATGGTAATAAAACAATACTGGGTAATACTGACAGACAGATAGGTAGGAAGGCCCTGCTCACAAGATTACAATCTATTGTTCCTGTACTCATTTCAGTGAGGCCCGGCAAGAAAAAGCATAAATAATTCTATGGCTCAGAGCATCCCACATCAATCTTACTCCAGCAGCCACCTCCCTGTTATGAGAGAGAGATTTGTTAGACACAGCTGTGGCACAAATATTAACCAACAATATTAGCCAAGACAAACTTGAGAAGACCAATTGCTGAGCATCCTTGAAAAGCCAACAATGCTCAGGATTTTCTCAGGAATCCACCCCTTACCATCAGGGGTTTGAGGTGTGGACTGGAGACACACTGCTACCCAATACCTTGAAGAGTGTCAATGAACTGGTGTCTTGAAGTTCATTATGACAGAGATAAACCCATACTTGCCAACTCTCCCAGGTCTCCTGGACTCCCAAGAGAGCTGGCAATTCTCCCGCATCTGCCTACTTTCTAGTGAAGTGGGCAGATTTCAAGCCTCCGTGATGCGATTCTCCAGAAGTCGCATCATTTTGGGCTGCCCCCGTGGTAAAATGATGCAATACAGGGGGCCGGGACAAAATGACGCAATTTATTGAGCCGCGCCCCTTCGGGATTAGGGAAAACGCCACAATTAGGAGTGTATACCTATACTGTAAATCAATTGCGGCTTATGTAAAACTCAAAAATCTACATTGTTTTTCTGAATTTGCTAGTAGTTAGCATTGCTGCCTTACAGTACTGGGGTTATGAGTTCTATTCCACCCAGCATCCTATCTTTGTGGTGTTTGTGTGTTCTCCCTGTGTTTGCATGCATTTCTGTGCTCCTGTTTTCTCCCACAGTCGAAAAACATACTGGTTGGCCAAATAGCCTCTGCCAAATTGGACCCATGTGTGTGTTAGGGAATTTAGATTGTGAGGTTAAATGGGACAGGGACTGATGGGAATAGCTACATATCCCCTGTACAGCACTGCATAATATGCTTGGTACCATATAAATAAATTATATTAATAATAACAATAACAAAACAAAGCAGAATTTTACGACTGTTGAAATTTTGTCCAATTCTAAAGCCCCATGTGAGTAACCTAGATATGTTAAAATATCTTTTTGTAGAAGACACCATCAATATGTAACATATTTACATATCATTATTGTAAAATAAAATAGCGGCCAGCAATAATAATGAAAATTGTTTCTGTAACTGTTTTTATTTATCATTTAATTTAGACAACAGTTCCCTTAAATTATTAAAACAAGTTACTGCATATTTCAATAATTATGTTTTTGTGTTAGGAACCCAAATGGAAGTTTGGGCCACAAATTATGTACTGAGCAAACAATTTAGAAAAGAGGTGTCAATATAGTGCCATTGTAATATTGTAAATGTACTATATCTTCTGTTTATGTTGTTCATATGTTAATATGTAATAGTAAAAAAAACTAATATATAAACAATATACAGATATAAGTTTACAAACAAGCTATACATTTCTCAGAATCTACAAACCACAAGATTTTCCTATGTCAAATGTTTCCTCTTTCACATTGTGTCCATAGGAGGAGCTCTAACCCAGCTCTTATCACTGGGAAAGGGAATTTTCCTGTTACAAAAATAGTAACTATGACCTAATGCTGACTCACAGGGAGAAACCCTGCATTATTTACTATTACTTTCATGTTTACTTCGTTACAATGTATTTCACCAGGAAGAAATGCATTGAGGGTTACTTTTAAATCTTAATTGATAAGAGCAGTGAACTGCAAGGTTAAGAGGTCTATTCAAGTACTTGAAAGGATTATGGCTTAATCAGTAATTAGTAAAATTATGTATTAATGTAATTATGAATTTTCAAAGACATGAGTGGGTTTCGATAACAATGTATGCAGCAAGTCACTGTTTTAAGTGAGGTTCTTGCCATCTAGCTTAAATTGTTTATGCAGAGATGCCTGAGTCCAGATAATAGTCCCCTATGGTGTATGGCACAAAATGCTGAAAAAATTATAAGAAACTTGGGGAAGCCTATTTGTAACTGGATCACTAATAAATAGCTTATTTGTGGCTGGATCATGTAGAAATAATTTATTGTAGAAATTTATTTCAATCAGAGGTGCAGGCACCAATGAATAATTTGAAATGCACTTATCGTGTTACATTGGGATGTGTTTTGTTTGCAAGTGTCATTGTTTGGGTTTGTAACATTGCTAGAGGAAGTCTTTTAGCTAATAGCAAGAAATGTTAAGTAAATCGTTATCTGAAGGCACAAACACCTGTTCAGCCTATATACCCAGCAGGGGGCCGCTGCCTGGCTGTCTGGTGTGACTGCATCTCAGATAATGCAAGCATCAAGTTTTAGCATATAACAGAGAAGTGTAAATATTGTTAGCTTTGCAAATCCATGTTTAGGTAAACAAATTGCATCCTGATTCTAAAAATAGCCTGTTAGGCTATGTCCAAATATGTATAAAGAACACTGTCTTCTATTGGAAATTGTTCTTCTGATTCCATCTGACCTGAGCACTGATACCTGCAAATAAACATCACTTGCTTCATAGACCTGCTTGAAAACATCTTCCATCCTGGAAATCCTGTGACCTACAGATTAGACCCAATATCTAATCCATTTCTGGCTGTTTCTGAGGTTTGGACCAAGCATCCAATACCACCGGTCTGCCCGCTACCCAGTAGCTCTGGCCAGTGTGATAGGACAGGGGGGATCCATCCACAGCAACCCTGATCCATAGGAAGAAGTCAGGAATACCAGCCCAGGTACACCAGCCACGGGGTACACTCGCAGCGTCAGTTAACCAGAAGAAACCCGATACTGGAGTCCAGTGGTGGCAGCATTTGTATAAATTAGGGTGTTTAGTGTCTTTATTGGGGTTTTATTATTTTTATTAAATACATGTGGTTTTAATGAGGGTGTGGTGGTTTATTTAACATTTTCTTTTGTGGAACTACAGGTCCCAACCAGTCATGGGTGTCAGGGCATGTTGGCACTTGTGGTTCTCCAAGTGCCAACATGTCCTGGCTGCCATAGGTATGCTGGTGCTTGTTGTTATTCAAGTATCAGCATGTCCACACTGTTTATGGCACCGTGGATGGCTGGGACTTGTAGTTTCACAAAACAAAATGGCATCTGTTTATTTTTTAAAACTTATATCTCAGTTTATTACCCTACACCCACCACCCAGGGGCGTAGGTAGAGCTTTCAGCACTGGGCTGTTTATCCCTAGAGGGGGGCCCACGCTCATTTTTTTCGGAGGACCCCACTCCCTAGGGAATCCAGCCCAGCCATGAACAGCCTGGGGTTGATTGTCCATTATGGCAGGGGGACCCCTGCCGCGTGTCGCCCTGCTATAGTGCCACCAGCCCCGGCTGGTTTGCCTAGTGCTGGTTATGTGAAAATCGGGGGGGGCCATGTAATATTTTTTTTAGATTTTCATGTAGCCAACAGTAGGCTGACAGCACTAGGGCTAATAGTGAATAGAGGGGGGACCCCACACTTTTTTTATTTTTACTTTTATTTATTTTTATCACTTTTGACAGCTGCCTGGGTCTCCGTCTCTATAGATAGGCAGTGCAACAGTGATGTGTGTACTAATAACGCTGCTAGAATGCAGCATGTTGTATCTGGTGTGTTTTAAAGCAAACTCAGGAGAGTTTCCTTAATTGCAGCTTCAAACATTTGAGACTTGTATAGCTAGAGTGGCAAACAGTCGGGAGTTTGATCTCTATCCATTTTGGAAATTGCGATTTTGACAGAAACACAACTTATGAAATCTCAGCTTCAAACATCTGCGAGTTTCAACTCTCCCGAGAAAATAGCTGGATTTGCAAAATCGCACCTTGATACATTTACCCCCAGACCTTTTTTTGTGCTGTATATAGTTGGTGTATGAATCTATCTTCTGTGTAATGTGTTTCCTGCAGTTCTGAAGTAAAGAAGCGTGCAATAACCACTGTGCCTTGGCCACTAAGAAAGCTATTATTGAATTATAAGTCACAGCCTTAACACCGGTAGCAAAGCAAGTGCAAAACTAACAGCACAATGTGACTGTACCTACTTACAAAACTGGAAATTGTACAGCCTATTTCTGTGCATGCTTGCAAACACCGCAATCTTTGTTTACAAATATTTAATTTTGCTCACATTACTAATCACTGACAAACACACGTAGATATAGGGACCTGTTTATTAAGCATATTTTACCCCAAATCATGTGGAAATGGCTGTTTCTGCATGATTATGGCAACTTTAAGTATCGGGTGTCATTTATCAAAGCAATAATGTTCACTGACTTAGTAATACTGTGGTCTCTATGGGGACAGCTATTTACCAAGCTGAGAAAAGCCTATTTTTTCGCAAAATGCTAACACCATCTGAAAATGGCATTGGGGTTAAGCATATCTTACCTTATTCAATGGTCAGAGAGTGAAATCTCTCTGTAATTGGAATCTGCGAATGCTCGCCTGCGTATGGGCAATATATACAAGCTAACCAAAATGGAAGGGCCTCTGCAGCTAAAGACATCACTGAGGATGAAAGTATTACACTGGGAAAGTACTACGTTTTTCAAAAGTGCTGTCCTGGCAAGAAATAATGATAAATAGTTCTGATAAATCAGACCATAAAGCTGCAAATTAGATTGTAAAGTATCAGGGGAAACATCAATAAAAGGTAAATAGGTCCCATAGTGACAGCATTTTGACAAATTGTGTTTGGGGCAAGCACCACAAACACCTGCCATAATGGCTGCCTTTCTTTCAGTTCCTCTTTCTAGATCATCTGAATTGGGGAGAATACATAGAAAAATAATGTAGCATTTATTTATATAATTTTGCATTCTTTTGCACATAAATATAAACCTAAAAATCATCATGTAACTTAAGTACTTTATGACATTAGAAGTGAAAGTGTCTTACAACAGACAAAGACAGGGGTATAATTAGAAATTGACAAGGTCCTGAAAGGATTGTTAAGGTCCTGAAAGGACATCCAGACACTGCAGAGAGGACCTTAATCGGGTTTCCAGCATCAGGATCAGACAGAGAGAAGACAGAAGACTTTATCAGACAGAGGAATCATCTGACAGGGTAAGTCAGAATTGACTATAGCGTTGTCTCTCCTCTGTATAAGCTGCACAAATACTCTGTGAAAAAATTGAGGATAATGTTTATTTTCAATTTTTTCACATGATTTATATAGGTGCGTCTTATACGGTGGAGCGTCATATACATGTGGAAATACGGTATATTACATACAGTTAAGTGTACGTAATTACTCATACCTCTCAACTGTCCTGATTTCAGCAGGAGTGTCCTGATTTTAGAGCTCTGTCCCGCTGTCCCACCCGGGACATGTTTGTCCCACAGATGGGCATGTTGGGAGAAGGAAACTATGTAATGGGCAGCTTGGCGCTTTCCAGTAATATGCAGCCCTCTGGGGGTGTTGTCAGGTCCCCATTTTTACGTGGCCCCACCTCCCGTTGGTGGAGACAAACATGTTGTGAGATATGGATTACTTTAGATAGGTGAGCCAGGTTGTTAGGCATTGGGAGATCATATAATACGTGTTTCTCTGTGTTTTAAACTTTCTGTTTCTGTGTTATAGTGCTTGTTGCATTCCTTTTTGAATGTGTTATTATCAAGTCATGTTGCTACAGTTATTCTGTGTACAGTGAATACAACTGAGTTTTTGTTCCCCATGTATGTTCACGTGTCCTTATTTTCCTATACATACAGATCAACATTCTAACAGACAGTAAGACAGTTGAGGCTTATGTACAGTTTATAAAAGTAGAACATTTAC
The DNA here is from genome assembly GCF_038048845.1 of Mixophyes fleayi. NCBI lineage: Eukaryota > Metazoa > Chordata > Amphibia > Anura > Limnodynastidae > Mixophyes > Mixophyes fleayi. The sequence goes on along the minus strand of NC_134402.1, from coordinate 195,800,064 downwards.
AATCAGTGCTAGTATGTAAATGATTTTAATGTAACCTTGGGTCCCCTACTTTTATATAAGCAACATTAATTAAACAGTCGTCCACTTTTGAACAACTCATGCTATTTAGCCACTCCTTTGTGGGGCGTCCTCTGCATACTTGATTACTTCTGATTTTTCCTCTCCAGGAGATCACCTGCCATAAAGGTTTCCTTTTTTCTTTCAGTTGCTCTTTCTAGATCATCTTAATTGGGGGGAATACATAGAAAAAATAATGTAGCATTTATTTATATTGTTTTTCTTTTATTTTCAGTCATTTGTACATAAATATATACCTGAAAAACATAATGTAACTGCAGTACTTTAAAACCTCAGAGTTAAAAGTATCTTACAACAGACAGAGACCAGAGACAGGGGTGTAATTCAAAATGCCTGGGCCCCATAGTAAAATCGCCACGGGAACCTCACTGCACTATCATTAAGTCATACTCATCAAGATGTCTGCTCCATCCCCAGTTAGTATCCATTAGAAAAAAAATGCTAATTGCATTAATAGCAATCAGGCACATAAGTATGATTTATATATACAGTATGTGTTTTCACAAAATGCAAATGATTCAGACACAGACACAGAAGCATATATACCTGTCAGGAGGCACATCGCTTGTGGGTGCTGGAAGGATGGTGCAAAATGCACAGGGATGATGATAGCGGTCAGGAGTATTAGCAAGCCACTTCTGATTGGCCGTTTACTTCTTAACCCCACCTCCTACTCATTAGTGCTACTGCTATAGTAAAGAAAGTTGCAGCAGTCTATTCACATTACTTTGTTTATATTTTCATTTGGACTGTGGCAGGAAACATTTTATTCTTTTTTTAATATTAAGCTGCATATACTATGTTTCTTTGTTAATACTTATCATTAATACTTATACGTATTACTGTAATATATGAATAAAAACTTGCCGAGGCAGCTGAGTATCGCTCAGCTGGCTCGGCGATGTGGGGCCAGAGTGATAATGGTTTACTTATTGCTTCTCCAGACCAGTCTTAGGGGATCTGCGCATGTGTTACTTGGCTAGCCGGCTCATGTATGTGCAGTGGGGCTTGCGCTTTCAGTTCTACTACTAAAAAAAATAAAAAAAATCTGTTAAATTGTTAAATAGATAAAAATCTGAATATTTATAATATAAAAGCCTAGCGGCGTGTGTTAGTCTGTGTGTGTGTGTAAAAAAAAAACAAGCTGCAGCGCCACCTGCTGGGCGGAGTTATACACTGACCTACTAATTCTTAGCATTATCTAATATATAAAAGTAAAAGCCTAGCGGCGTGTGTTAGTGTGTGTGTGTGTGTGTGTGTGTGTGGAAAAAACTATTTTCTCAGAAAGGGCTCATCCAATTGACCTGAAATTTGGTATTCTGACATTGTTTGACAAAAAAATTAGAATAGTGAAGTCAGTTAACTTCCATCATCCCCCCTTCCCCCCGTGGGAGGGGTAGTAAAGGCTAAATTTACGAGTTGAGGGCTCAAACTCATTTTTGTGAGGTAATTTTACCTCATGAACACACATGAGGAGGCCTGGGCTAGGCCCAAATGCATGACAAGAACCTTTTTAAGACCTTAAGTAGCTTGATTTGACTAGAATGCATGAGTATCATGCACGGGTTAACTTGTATATATATATATATATATATATATATATATATATATATATATATATATATATATATATATATATATATATATATATATATTATATGTATTGCCCACTGAAAAAATGCTTTTTTCACAGAGTAAATAATTAATTATTTTCTTCTGCTAGTGCCAAGTATTGCTGAAATACTCATACAGCTGTAATCCTACAATGGCACATAAATACGCTTTATGTTTGTTTTTCTATGTTTTTACCACAAATCTGTCAAACTTAGATGTTCACTGACCCAGGTTTTGGCTTTAGTTTTGGATCTGTATTAACTTTGGATTTTGGTTTTGGCAAAACCTTCCTCACGTGTTTTGGTTTTGGTTTTGGATCTGTATATTTTTTAAAAATTGCTAGAATATGCTAAAATTACACAATCTGGCTCTTTTTTTGTTCCTAAATTATTATTAACCTCAATGACACTAATTTCCAGTAATTTCCAGTCAATTTTGACCACCTCACAGGTCACAATATTATTTTCATACACTTTCGGCCAAAGACTGCAGCAAGCTGGCTGGATGCTAAGTAACAGAGTAACAACAGAAACACACGGCACAATCAGGAAACATTGCCTCACTGCAGTGGCAGAAAAGTGGTGCAAGATGGAATTGTCCTTGCGACCTCCCACCCACCCTTATGTTAAAAAGGTTTAACAAACTCACACAGAAACAGGAGGGGTAGCAATTACAGTTTAACAACCAAAGCACTTCAGTGGCTGAAGTGCTTGGTTTGTTTGGGCCACTCACAAAAAAGGCTAACAATGGGCTTAAGGCAGGTAAGCTAACAGTGCTGTCAATGAAATCTACAGTGGTAAGATGTTGTTGTCATCATCTTCAGCCTCATCCATACCCTCATCAGTGTGTACATCATCCTCACACAATATTAATTAATTTATACCCAGCTTAGTTATTGCAAAGCAAGTCTGTACATGGGTCTCCAAATTGCCTTTTTTTCCTCCCAGTTTGTAAAGGGACTGTCTGACATGTCAATTTCAATGCTGTCATTAAAATAATCTTTCAATATTCTTTGGATGTTGATAGTAGGATCAGGTGGAGTTAAGTCAGAGGTGCCACAATTTTTGGGCAATTCTATTAGACCAAACCAGATGTCCAAATGTTGTGCTGACTCATCTACATCATCACTGTGTCTGTTGGAAAAGCTTAGTTTTTTCTAGCAGCAATAGCCTGAGAAACTGTTGTGTCGCGTATTACTTCAGCTGTCAGTTTGCTCAAAAGGAGCTCCTTGCATCTCTTGTGATCTGGGTCAGTTGGAAATAAAGAGAAGACATTTCTCTTAAACCAAATTTCATCACAGTTGCCAAAATGTAGGGATCTGATTTAAAGATGTTGATAGCTCTTGGATCCTGGCAAAGTGAATAAAGTACTTGATCTACAAGTCCGACATACTTAGCGTAATTGCTTTGTTTCATCTCCTGCTTCAGTTTCTCAAGCTGCTTTTCCAAAACTCTAATTAAGGGAATCACTTGGCTCAAGCTAGCAGTGTCTGAACTCACTTCACAGGTGACTACTTCGAATGGTTTCAGCGCCCTGCACAACATGAAGGTTTTTCGCTGTTCCTCCTTGTTACCACCTCTTGCTTCAGTTGGTGGCAAGTTAAATTGTTCTTGTAGCCGCTGCAATCTTGTACATGCTGTTGCAGAATGCCGGAAATGTCCTACAATTATTCGGGACACAGACAGCTTCTCTACATGTCCCTGTAATTTTTCAAAAAGCTCTGTACCACCAAGTCGATTGTGTGGGCAAAACAGGAAATGTGATCGAATTCTACCTGCTGTAATTCTCTAACAATACAGATGCCGTTATCAGTGATCATATATCCTCAGGAGAGTCCAAGTGGGATAAGCCATGTTGCAATGACATCCCTTAGTTTTTCAAAAAGGTTGTCAACGGCATGCCTTTTAGTGAAGCTGGTGATACACAAGTTGAGGAAAGATAAAGGTAAATATTTATCTTGGCACTGTTAAGGCTGGGCCAAAAACACTAATTGCAGGAGGTCTGCAATCCCCCAATAACAAAAATAATCTGAAAAGAAAATATGCAATAGTATATAAGGGTCCAAATAACACTATGAACCATGAATGGTTCATAGTGTTATTTGGACCCTTATACACTATTGCATATTTTCTTTTCAGACAAATTGAGGATACCACTTTGGATTTTCAACAGGATGAGGGGGATATTCGTGTAGCTGACAACGGCATTGATGAGGATGTTGATGAGGAAGTCCTGCAGCAGTGGAAGCAGTTCTTGCCAGCGATAAGAAGAAGGCCATTGTCGTGTTCATGTGACAAGAATACTGCTACTCCTGTGTTTGTGTGACCAATGGAACTGACACTGTAGACTGCCAAAAACACTGCCACCTTTCCTGTTTCTATGGCACAGAGCAATGTCCCTGGAAACTTATAAGAACACTAGCACCCCTCCTGTTTCTGTATGAGCAATGGCACAGAGCATTGTCACTGGAGACTTATAAGAATACTACTACCCCTCCTGTTTCTGTAAGAGCAATGTCACTGGAGAATTTTAAGAAGAACACTGCCTTCCCTCCTGTTTCAGTGTGAGTTATGGCACAATGCAATGTCAGACTGCCAAGTACACTGTCACCCCTCCTCTTTCTGTTTTAGCTATGATGCTTGCCAACTACAATGGAGGCTGCTAAGAACGCTGCTTCCCCTTCTGTGTCTGTCTGTGAAAGGGTGCCGGATCTCCGTGGAGGGCGGTACTTATAAAATCCCAAACTTGCGAGATCTGCCGATGCAACAATGGCGGTTTGGCTCGTTTTCAGTGCCGAGGGCGCACGAAAGTTCTGAGCCAGCTCGGCTCGGTACTCGGATCAGCGATGTTTAAGTGGTGTTACGAGCCGCGGCAGTGCCCAGCCGCCGCGACTCACTCACCTGCGTCCCGGCCGTCGCTATCGTGACCAGGACGTCATTTCTGGCCATGACCCGGCCGTTGCCGGGGCAACGCTCAGAAGCTTCAGTGCTGCGTCCCGGCAATGAGGAAGCCGGGCTCATGCGCTCACCACAATCTCTAGCCTGCGGACTGATTAATGCTGCACATTAGTTAGGCAGGGGGCTGTGTCTAATTCAGAGCCAGGCTCTGATTGGTGGCCACTGGTACTTAAGGCAATGAGGTCTGCTACCTCATTGCCGGTTATAGCTTCTGCTCTCCAGTCTGCTGACCTGCTTGTTCCCGTTCCTGTCTTCTGAACCTCTACTGATTTCCAGTGTATGACCCTTGGCTTTGAATTGGACTACGCTTGTTTATCCTGTGACCCTGATCTCTGGCCAGTTTACCGTTTCTGCTATCCGTTTGTGATCCCTGACCTCGGCTTGTTTACTGGTACTGTTGTCTGCTGCTGGCCCTTGACCTCTGCATGGACCGCACTTCGCTTGCCTGGGTTCTCCCCAGCCGGTACACACTTCACGACCCTCTGACAGTCTGCGGCCCAGTCTGTCCCCACCATCAGGGGCTCCAGTGAACACCTGATTGGCAGAGTAGATTCCGGGTTGTGTTGTGCCGGCTGTAAGGGGTTCCTTACACGGGGATTGGGTTTTCCGAAAACCGAGCCCGAGTATTTCAAGTCAAACTGTAAATGAGCCCCACAGTCATATTTGGTTACTTGTCAGAGGGTAGGTGGGGTGTGTGGCTGGAGGGGGGGCGGGGCTTGGCACATTTTTACCCATGTCTCCATTACATAATTACATTAATGTGTCATTTTACCATGGGGGCAAGGCCAAAATAATGTGATTCCCTGAGAAACGCATCATGGCGGCTCTAATCCTGCCTACTTCACTAATAAGTGGGTGAATGCAGGAGACCTACCCAGAATTCGGGAGAGGGAGAGTTGACAAGTACATCCACAGTGCACACCTGCAGAGAGTGTGTATAGGTGCACTTGCAGCACTGACTGAGAACTGTCATTCAAACTGGAAAGACATCAACTCCTCGAAGAGCCGAAAGTGGACAATTCCTATAAAATATGTGGGAGATGTTAGCATATTATGAATATGGCATAAATAAATTTCAAGCATAATCTTTAGAGATATATATACACCTACAAGAAGGTATACCTACTGCACTTCTAATATGTAATATGCTGTTTACTAAAACTTCAAGGGCTCAGAAGGTTAAAGATTGTGCAATAAATTCTTATGTGTTTTTGTCACAAAGGAAAGTGCTGCTTTATTTGAGAGTGTAATTTTTCACACAGATATTTCAGTTTTACGTGATTTCACATGTTAGCACTTATGGGCACAAATATTTAGAATTTTATCTTGTAATTTAATGGCAGCTATTTTTTTTTTCATAATTTTTTTTAATTGTTGACATTGGTGGAGTAGGGACTCTGCTTCACTTAATTTGCTTATTTTTTTAACATATTTTTATTATACCATTTTTTATGAGGGCAGGTGGGGCTGCTGCAGTTGCAGCATTAAGAGATTCAATGTAAATTGGATCTACAGTTAACTGCAGCTCAGGAGAGAGAGCTTGACTGATGGGTTTAATGTGGAGTGATGCCAGTTCAAGTCGTGTACCTGTTACGGCTTGCGGCCATTGTCATAAGCTTGCACAGTGCTAGTGGTCTTCGCCTATAACAGCTGCCTTTCCTGTAGAGCTTGTTGCGCTCACAGGTACTCAGATACTCTGATGCCCCCAGGTATTAACTCAAGTGTAGTGTAAGCTTATGTTCAATACCGCAGTGAGGAAATAGGAGGCGCAGATAGGATGGTAGCAGATAGCAGATAGAGTGGTCAAAAACAAGCAAAGGGTCAGGGTGTCATGATCTGCCTACAGCGTATGCATTACATGCTGCCTTGCATGGCAGCTCCTGCCTTTTTGTCATTCTATTATTTGTATTTCTATTTTGTGTTCCAGCAGTACCTCTTTTCACCAGAGGTGCTGCTATCGTGCATTATTCTTGTGCTTAAGGAGTTAACCTGTATGTTCACTAATTATCTCATGCACCTGGGTGTGTCTCATTCCCCTTATATATACCTGTTCCTCCCAGCAGTCATTGCTGGTTATTGTTGTCCCATCCTGTGATGTCCTTTCCTGTTGTCCTAATCCTGATGTCATTTCCTGTTGTCCTTACCTGATTGTTTCTGGACATTTCATGCTACTTGCTGCATCAGCTGGAACCTGGTATTTATCACTGCTCCTTATTACCTGTTATCACCTCTCTGCAAATAAACACAGTGTTTTTCACCGAATTCATGACTCCTAGCTGTACTTCTGTTTGAGAACCGTGACACAGGGCTAGCAGTGAGCAGGAGTAACCAAATAGCAAGCCAGATGTCAGGGGAATCAGCATAAAATCAGAATCCAGAACAAGCCAATGGTCAGTAACAGGAAAACAATTAGGAGTCAGCATACAATACAAAGGAGGACAGCATTTCACAGGGAAAAATGCTATAACTGGGAGGAAGGCTAAGCCCTACTTGACAGGACCAATCAGAGCAGGGCAACCTATGTGCATGTAATCAGCCTCATCAGACTGCTAATTAATTAGAAAAAGACTGTGCATGCTCGCCCGGCAGTCTGATGTGGCTTCAGAGCAGAAATAGTGTCTATTGCCTAGGCAACCAGGAGCTTTAACTGGAAGAGGCGTGCCAGCTGTGAGACTGCCATGAAAAGAGAAAAGTCAAGCTGTGCGATATGGGGTGGTAGCTGGAGAGAGAGACAGTTGAGAGATGGTTTCTTGGCAATGGACATAAAGAATGCGTGTTTGGAAGCAGAAGGGTAATGCCTGTAGAGAGGTTGAAAAGGTGAGCTAGGTGACTGCAAGGGCTAGAGAAGAGAGCGTATAGGAGGAGGAACAGAGCAGGGTCGAGATAACAGGTTAAAGAGGAAGGGGAAGGGAGGAGTGAGAGGACTTAGGAATTTGTGACAGGAGCAAAGGAGGACAGAGTGGCAAGGGGGCATTAAAATGGGCTGGGGTGGAGGAAGGTGTTTAGACTTTTATACGTATGTTTATTCTGCACTATTTGTACAGCATGCATTTAACATGTACATTAACCCACTTAATACTTAAAAGATCACAGGAGACCAAATTCTGTTTTTTTTATTCCATGCTTTTTAATTGCACCTAGAGTAACCTAACTGTGGAATACCTTAATGGTAATGGTCCCATGCAGTAGAAAGCTGACAATATCAGTGTGACTAAACCTTGCACGCTCACTAACTTAATTTTTTTTTTCTTTTCTTCTTTTTTTTATATTTTCTGATGCTCTTTAGGGTCAGGTGACACTGGCAGCTGGAATAGATCACCTTCGTCATCATATCTGTTTTATTTTACAGTTTCAGACGTTTTTTGTCTGTAACCTTCAGTAGTGGTTCACGTGCTTCCTCTGCTTTCTTTAGCAAGGTTAGTCATTGTCTGGTTTTTAGGCTTGTGACTCCTCTTTTGGATTTTGCGATAGGCCTTGGCCATGCGCTTCCTCTGCTTTCTGTTGCTTATCCTCTCTCGGTATATAACCGCCTCGTTTGTGAGCATGTAGCTCCTCTTTTGTTTTTTTGAGATAGGCCCTTGTAATAGCCATGTGTTTCCTCTGCATTCTATACTATCCCCTCTTTCAGTATGTCACCGCCCATTTTTTGGGCGTGTGGCCCCCATTTTGTTTTTAGCGATAGGCCATGATAATAGCCAATTTGCGTTCAGCCTGGAGCAGATGACTTGTGGGCCCCCAGCCCCCTCTTTTATTCTCTGAGACTACTGTGCCCTGTATGATGTCATACAGGTGGGGTTGGGGTGTGGTCTGGCCAATTGGGTGTGGCATTGTGATCTTGTCATGTGGTTGTGGCCAATTAACCATTTATATTGTGGTCTCTACAAAGGTCAAATAGGTGTGGCCTATTTTTCCCTTAAATGGGCATGGTCTCTTTACCAACAATAAAACAGGTGACTGGAATTTATGTTCCAATATATGTTCCAGAGAGGAAACAAAGAATCAAGCTTTATATTTGGTTTGTAAACACAATCACAAATGTTTGAAGATAGCAGGAAAACCAGACCTGTGGTAGACAGATAGTGTAGGAGGGTTATTGCCACGATCTGCACACATATATATATATATATATATATATATATATATATACACACACACACACCTAGTGGCGCCCTATAATTAAAAATTAATAATAATAATAAATATATATATATATATATATATATATCTAAAACAACAGAAGAGCAGGGTGCCTCATAGTGTAGTATTATAAAATTAAATTACTGATTTTGTGATATTATATGCGTACCAGATGAAGGCTTGATCAAAGCTCATTACATGTAAATGTCACGTTGATACATAGGATCCTCCGACGATCTCACAGCATATACAAAAGATGGAAATCGGTAATAGTGTAATATATCATAAAACCACTTGGTCACCCGGTGCTGTAATTCACTGATCACCGCATTAAAAACACCAGTGGTTTACTTTAAACCACACAAAGATTCACGCTTGTGACACACCAGTTGGTATTCCACGTACCAGAACAAAATGCATATAGGCTCATCTGTAACTGGATGTCATCATCAAGCTCCTGCATACATCTCCTCATGGATTTCCACAGATGGTGTATATAAAGAAATAATATTTCACATAGTGAAGTATGAACAGATATAATTTATTACAATAAAAATGCAATGGTTGCACTCACATTCATCTGGAATAATAAACAGCAAATCAATATGTCCAGCAGTAGAGACAGCAGTAAAAAAACGTCAGGTCCCAATCACTACATAAGGCACAAGATCTCAATCCATATGTTTCACAACCTTAGTAACAAGGGAAATAACACAGCACAATACCTTAACGCGTTTCATTAATTAGACTTCCTCAGGAGGATTTTATAATAATAAGAGCAGCTCTCATGCTGCTTTATATAGTGTATTCAATAATCAGTATATCTGTGAACCGGAAGTAGCTATTGCGGAAGTCCGCATCGCGCATGCACGATTCAGCGGAGATTCCAAATCTTTATAACTCATATTTTTACTGCCCATCATGATACAATCTTGAGCCCTCACTCCTAGGGACTAATGGACAAGGATTCTCTACATCCACGGCCACATTAAGGTGACTTATGCGTGTCACCACAACCGAAAGTAGCTGGTATATATGATCGGAATTTTCCAAACTTTATTGTACACTTGGGCAGTATCCTAGATGAATGTGTGTCTACACAGACACAGTGTCACGGCTAGGGATATTTATGGATCCCCAACCTCTACTTAGGTGGTAAAGCAGAGGGTGGTGGAGACAGAACATGCTGGGATAAATTCAGATGGAAAATCACAATGAAGAAATACACAGACGATAAAGTAGTGTTGCAACTTTAGTATATTGTTCAATGGTGCAACAGCAGTGATGAAAAACATTTACAACTCAGCTGTGCTGAGTACACGGTAGTTGAAATATAAAAACAGTCACATCAGTACTTCAAATGGTAACCATGAGCAACAGCATGAAAACAAGCAATACAGTTCAACGCTGAGATGATGATCCAGAACACTTGTAACCTTGTAGTACAGACAACAAATAAAGGAGAATCACTGACACAGCTTAGCAGTCCGATGAGGATAGTAAATAGACTTGGCTGATCCAGATGGAATGTGATTCACTTTAGCGAATGATTATAGGTAATATAACGGTTCTTGTCAGCGGAACAACAGATGTATATATATAGTCCAAGAGCTTGGAGAACTAGAGACATGCAATAGAATGTTGCTAGAAGTACAGCGTGACAATAGAAATCCAAATCACAGAGAAACGTAAGTTCATCACTTTGACAGAAAGCAGCTGATATCGCACAGAACTTGGATATAGGAACTGGCTCCTAGCTCGGCAATAGTTCTTAGAAATAGTCCAGCAGATCACAAACAGCAGAATGGTAATAATAGCAGTGCCAGACCTAGAACCACAGATGACCAGAACTTGAATGTAGTTCACCAGAATTATAAACAGCCGAGCAGGGCAGGAATAGAGCCAATCAATATGAGTACAGTTTGTAACAAGCAACTCACGACAGTTCAATGTGCAGCTGAAAGTTCAATGAATAGTTGCAGCTTAGAGATGAACCATGAGATGGTATTCAGCAGGGCCAAATGGAGATCAGCGATGACAGGCAATCTCGGCAACCGAATAGCATCCAGGAGACACTCAGGGAGTTAGATATGGAGCCAGAACCCAGGGTAGTGTGAGTAACACAAAGATCAGGCAATGAATCCCTCATCACAAGAGGTTGATATAGTCTTCAGTAACCAATAAGCTTCAGCAGGAGGTTTCCAATTAGGATAACAGAAAACAGCCATGAAAAGGTAGAGACTCTGAAACAGGAGACAAGCACCAACATAGTTCCTTAAAGGGCAATTCAAACAGCAGCTCCTAGTTATGAGAGCGGTGTGTGACACACAGGAGTAAACACAAAGCAACATCGCTGCGCCCATCTCTGACAACAGGGTGCAAATTCCATATGCAATAACAAACATATTCTATAAATAACATATAAAAATAAATATATAAAGATAAACACATATATATATAAAACTAATAATTAATTAATTATAAATACATAAAGATATATAAAACTATCCTATAAAATTATATAATATAATGATGCTAACCGGGTGACAAAGTGGTTTTATGATATACTACACTATTACCGATTTCGATCTTTTGCATATGCTGTGAGATCGACGGAGGATCCTGTGTACCAACGTGACGTTTACATGTTATGAGCTTTGATCAAGCCTTCATCTGGTACGCATATAATATCACAAAATTAGTCATTTAATTTTATAATACTACACTATGAGGCGCCCTGCTCTTCTGTTGTTTTAGATTTACTTTATCGTCCGGATTCACCATCTAGTTATTTGAAATTGGGCTGCCGCTTGAACATAAGACTTGTTCAGGTTGCTCTCTGCCTCGTTACTCTAGGATGATTAACACTTGCCTCTGGCCTACAAAAGCCTGTTTTTTCCAGCAGTCTTGGCCAGATCATCTGTTGCAATTACCTGTGTTGCTGTTCCTGTGTCCTCTCCTGATTGATCTCCTGTTATTGACTTCTGCTCATCCCTCCATTTTTGCACCTCTGCCTGTGACTCCCGACTCGACTTGTCTGTGACTCTGCACCTGCTTTCAGCTTTCCAGTGTTCCTGCATTATCCTGCTGCAGAGTATTACCAACAATACCTGTTTTCAGCTCTCCAGAGTTTCTGGATTATCCTGCTTGCAGATTATTACTAACAATACCTGCTTTCAGCTCTCCAGTCTTACAGAAGACTAACCTGTTGCAGAATGTTACCAGCAGTCTCCACTACCTCAAGGTAAAGTCCTGCAGACCAGCACATTCAGCATCTGTTGTTTACTGATTTCTTTCGCTATTTCTGCCATATCCTACCGTACTGCATCCTGAAACCTGTGTAACCGATGTTTAATAAAAACCACTTAAATAACTATGATGTCTCTGTGGTTTCATGTTGGGAATCCTGACAGTTCTTAGGTACAGCCAGGGTTTCCAACTGTCAATAAATTTATTGATTGCAAAATGACTGAATTTGCCACCAGTCAGTAGCAAAAGGTAAATGTCAGTAAAAAACAAACCTACCCTCTGTAACCGCCCCACCTCCGCTCCACCTGTAATGTTATAGAAATGATAATAAAACTGTGGACAGGTGTGAGCACCATTTGTAGTAACCCTGAGCCCACCTTTGTTTGTAGATTTTTATTATTCTCTAAGTTCTTGGGAAAGTTTGATATATAATAATAATGTGTCGGCAAATAATGATAATTGTCAGTACATTTGTATAAATTTGTCAGCAAAAATAGAATTTCAAGTGTTGGCAACAGTAGGTACGTCTCACGAGGTGTCAGTTTGAGTGGGAGGAGGGGTTACTATCTGTAAGGCTGACAACCAAAAGCAGTGGGTACGTCTGATGAGACCATCCAAAGTCTGGCTTTGTAGGTAATTATTGGGAAAAGACCCGGTTACATTTTGTTTTAGAAATTTGCATTTGCATTTTCCCATGTATAGAAACAGGCTCTATCAGAGTGGGGGCTATCAGAGATATTTCCCCAGACCTCCGACTGGCGGGGGGTCTCAAAATTTTAATTTCTTGATCATGTGTTCCGACTTTTTTGTTTTATATTCATCCGTTTGCTAATTTGTCAATTTCGGTAATAATAGCACCTAAACATGTTAATTGGTTAAATTGGTATATTGCGTAGCGGCGCATGCGCTTATTGCTCTCTCTGTGCATGATGCATTTATCCATACCAACACATGAAAACGTCACCCTCCCTTGAGATTTGCCCGAGTGTGTGACTCAAATTTGCAAGGGAATAGGTTGTTTATATTTAGGAAACTGGACTGAACTCTAACCGTATTTTCTCCAGCTGTGGAAACCACACACTAAACCTTGTGGGTGTTGACTGCACTGAATTCTGTGAGGCAATTACTTACTTTGGAACTGTGCAACAAATGTTCTTCTCCACAAAGGTGGGAAATTCTGAAAGCATCTCCCTGCTTCACTTCATAATATACCCACAACTAGATGGTCTGCACGAATTGAATCTGTGAAACCAGTTACACATCATTTGCATTCTATGGGAACGGCTTTATCAGATATTGAATTTCTCAATCTCACTGCACAAAGTCGATCAGAAATTCATTCCATTAATGAGTACTTGTTAAAATTTCAATTTGTTTTAATGTCAGCTTTGTAGCTAAAACTACTTACAATGATCGACTAAACTACCCTCCTTATTAAAGCACGCAATGCTACATTAGACGTTGAGATGGACATTTGGGGGTAAATGTATTATGGTGCGACTTTTTTATCTCGCCGGAAAGCGGCGAGATGACAGCTAAAATTTAAAGCGGTGCTGCCTTGTAAAGGCAACTTTCCCTTTACAAGGCCGCTTTAAATTATAGCTGTCATCTCGTCGATTTCCGGCGAGATGAAAAAGTCGCACCATAATACATTTACCCCCAAATGTCTTATCAAAGACATTGAACAGATGTATGGTAAATGAGATAAGATCGTGACAGATTGCAAAACTGTAGCAAAAAGATTAAGATTTAAACCGAGCTCTCCATCAGTCGCCACTTACCTACTCAGTCTGATGTTTTCTATGTAGTCGTAGACTCCATTCTGTCTGGTCTTTATTGTCGGTGTCACAAGCCACGGTGACCCACGGCTTGCTTCCTCCTTCAGTGCCCCGGCTGTCATGACAACAGCCGGGAGGTCACTTACGGTTCCTCTCCTCCCGACCGTCTCCATGGCAATGGTCGGGACGCCTTCTGAGCAGCGCCACATCCCAGCAACACGTAGCAGCCGGGCGCATGCACAGGGTAGTGAACAGCCTGTGAGCTAATTAATCAGGCAGTAATTTTTTAAGCAACCCCTGGGGGTACCTATTGGGCAAGGGTCCTGATTGGCTCTCTTCTGTATTTAAGGCAGGGAGGGCTTACCCTCCCCTGCCGGTTATAGCGTTCCAGTCCTGCACTGTTGCTGACCTGCTGTTAGATTTCTGTATACCTGATCTACCATTGTGACCTTTTGCCTGTACCTTGGACCTTGCCTGTTTCCCTATTGACCCTGACCTTTTGGCTTGTATTCTGGACTTGCCTGTTAGCCTGTGACCCTGACTTTTTGGACTCTGCTGTTTCGCTATGGACCTCTGACCTCGGCCTGCCTCTGACCATCCGCTCCAGCCTGGGCTAGCACCCCCAGTTCCATCTGCACTGCTGCAACCTCGGATCAGCTTTTACTACTCTGAGCCTAAGACCTGGGGGCATCTGAGTACCTGTGAGCACATAAAGCTCTACAGAAAGGCAGCTGCTAAAGGTGAAGATCTCTACTCTAACTGTTCTAAAAGCTCATCTAGGTGGTCGTGGGCCCTAACAGTCGGTTTACTTAATAGGAAGTAATTTGTAACTTGTTTGAGTTTCTTTGGGAGCTCAACAAAATGAGTAATGAATACCTGTGCTCTGCAGATGAAAACTTTCTGCAAAAATACAAGAAAGATATTGCCTAAGCTTTGAATGACAAACTAATTTTCCTGAACCGAATTTATGGTATAAACTTCAAGCTGGAAAGCAAGTCAAGGGAACTTCTTACAGAATTCCTAGAACATTCTGGGATGTTTCCCAACATCACAATTGCTTTGCACATTTTCCTCAGTTTGCCAGCATCTGTTGCCCCTGGTGAACAGTGTGCTGAAGAATGTAAATAACTATCATCAACTATGGGGCAATAGTGATTGAATGGGCTCGCCAAGCTCAATATCAACTGTGAAGGGACATGAAAGTTAGAGTTTTCCAAATTGATTTCTGCATTTGCAGAAGAAAAAAAAAACCAGTAAAGCACTTCTAATTTGAAATCTCCAATAATCCAGTACATCAGAATATGTATACAGAATTTATTCGTAAATTTAAGCATTAAAATCAATTTAAAATATTTTGTTTTGTTTTTTAGAAAAGGAAAGTGGGAGTCCTCTTAATTTTGTTTTCCCCGGGCCTCTATGACCCTCCGAAAGGCCCTGAGTGTATAAGCCCCTAAATGCCCATGTCCAGGCAGGCTGACTCACATTCTACTGAAACATGAAAAAAATGGAGCGTTGACAGTAATACCACTATGGTTAGTATAAAATCAAAAAGAAATGTAGTACTAAATTTAATGGTTGGAAATTTAGAAGTGGTGGTATCGAGAATGTATGTATGTGAATGGAATTTGATAGCTTTACAATCATAGCAATGTGGAGGAGTGCCCCGTGGACCAGCTGCCCCTAAAGAGGGTGAAGATAAAAGATGGAGGAAAATACTCACCGATCCGGCATTCCAGTGGTGAGTATCCCTTTTCTTTCTCTGAAGGTCCCGGTGGCAGTGGGCAAGCCAGCCCTGATTGGCTCGCTTCCCGCTGCTGGCCAATCAGTGGCCGGACATTTGAATGTTTGGCGCCGCTGCGAGCCAATCAGGGCTCGTGGTGACGGCTGATGACGTCGGAGCACCCGCAGCATAATAAGCTGCCGGGCGCCGCAATGGCGGAGAAGAACGAAGAGAAAGTCCAGCGGCAGAGAAGAACGATGGCGAAAACAGCAGGGGGCCCTTGTAAGGGCTGTGAGCTATGCGGCCACCCGAAGACCGAGAAGAAGACGCCAGCTAGGGGAGGAGGCACCAGTGGCTGGAGGGTCTGGAATACCCGAAGACGGAGAGTCAAGCGGAGTTTCCTGCGCGGAGCAGGTGGGTATAATATACTTAATTAGGTCGATATTGATTGATATTGATGGAGGACATTTATAAGATCTTATTTGGCTTCTAGGAGAGTCAAGAGGTATGACGAAATACGCCAGGGTCTGTGCGTTTCTTGCAAAGCCACCTGTTCAGCTTTAATTTTGTGAAACAAGGACTGGACTAGTCTCTGTTTGTTTGGGGAGTTAAAACCCCTAGCATTTTCGGTGAGAAAATTAACCGTCTACAATAAGAGGTATAGTTGGTGGGGCAATCACTCGTAAATCCAGTATAGTGCGGAAGGACCAGGAGGGGGGCGTCCAAATGTGATCGTGCCCTAGGAAGCCTATGGATGAAATCTATCATCAAGTCTTGTTCCGTCGCTCCAGGAAATAGCTTGCGGAAGAGGTCTATAATAGTGTTGGCTAACCTGTGACTCTCCAGGTGTTGTGAAACTACAAGTCCCAGCATGCATTGTCAATGTATAGCAGCTTATTGCTGGAATGGAATGCTGGGACTTTTAGTTTCACAACACCTAGAGTGCCACAGGTTAGTCAAGCCTGGTCTATATGCCTCCTTCATGTAATCTGAGAGATCTTGTACCACAATTCCACCCCCCTTGTCTGCTGTCTTAATAACTATTGAGGAATCTTCTTTTAATTCTCTTAGAGTTTTCTTTTCGGAGGGACTGAGGTTGGAATAATTATTCCATGGTTTCTCACAGATTCTTCTAAAATTATCCATTGTGAGTTGGTAGAAACAGTCAATATTAGTCAGCGGGCAAATAGAGAAAGACACCTCAGAAAGGAGCCACGTTACGGGTAATACAATTGCCGGATTTCAAAGACAGGTACCCGTACTTATATGATATGAGAAAGACGTTTTCATTACATACCAGAGATTCGCTGTGATTACCTACTTATATGCGTTTGAGATTTATTTGCTATCACATTAGATGCTGATATGTGTTGACGACCTACCTGTGTTCCCTACGCTGAATTCTTTACTTAGCTGACAGCAGGAGAGCTGGATAGAACGTAGCAACTGGTAGTAGCAGAGTACTCAAGAGTCCTAAGAATGCCTGAAAGCACAATTCAGAAGTACAGGGTGCAATAGTCTGCAGTTGGTAGATGCTGAGGTCCAGGGATGCTGGCAGCAGGGAAGCTGGATCAGTACGTAGCAAATGGTAGCAGGGAGCCAGAAGAAAACACATCCACACGGGGTGAAAGACAGGAAAGAACTGGCAATGAATGAATTAAAAAGAGTGCATCAAATACTGTGACAACTGGGGGGCGTCTAACAATGGAAGCCAATGGTTGTGGAAGGAAGGCTTCAAAAGCATGCGCAGACCGAATTTCAAGATGGAGCCAACCAAGACCCCCGACGCTGCACGCCAGAGACCAGAGGGAGCGAGTCTGACCAGGTAAGCCAGGCCCAGACCGCACAATCAATGGGCCCGACATGTGATAATAGGGTAACCTGCTATTCTTTGGACCTGACATCATCCACCAATTAGCTCCCTCTGCTGACTATGAAAAGCACCTCCTACCCTCAACAATTTGCCAGTGCAACACTTCCCTAGTTCCAGCTTACCACTGGTGCTGTTTGTTTGCTGGTTTATTCTGACTGCTGCTGTCTGTTTGCTGGTTTATTCTGACTGCTGCTGTCAGTCATTAACCCTTCGTGTGGATTCAGCTTCATTCTGCCTGCTGCTGTACAGACTTCAGCCATTAACCCTTCGTGTGGATTCAGCTTCTTTCTATCTGTTGCTGTACAGATCTCAGCTTTCATCCCTTGTGTGGATCCAACTGTATTCAGCCTATTCCTCTGACTCATCTACTGGCTATTTGGGGTAGTAGGTTACTGCTCTTTCAACTTCTGGAGCCATCTCTGTGTCTCTGGGTACTGGCTTCCAGTTCCAGACTTGATGCAGGTTCTGAGTTGCCTGGGGCCAGTTCCAGGCTTATCCAGTTCAGGAGGTAGTCACCCCTGATAATCTGCTGTCTAAGTTCTGTGCCTTCCCAGTCCCAGTTTTGGACCTATAATCTTCTGAGTTTCTGGATCCTTGGGGGTACTGAGTCTCTTGCAGTAGGTTCAGTTCCTCTGTTCCTACGTTCAGGTTCCAGTCCACCAGGTCCAGAGTCCAGTCACGTGTTCCAGTGCGGAGTCCAGTCCAGCATTCCTTCTCCTGACTTCTGGTATACACAAATAGAGCACATACTCCCTCTATGAGCAAGACCTTCGCCCGGCCTGTTAGTTTCCAATTCATCCCTGCCACAGCTAGTCCCAAGGATCCAGAGACGGATCCCAGAAACCCTATTGGCGTGACAGTAGGGTTGTAGGGATGTTCCAGAAATCCTGCAGTCGTGTGCTGAAGGTTGTTCTGGGGGCGTTCCTGTCGTAGCTCAGGCAATTCATACATATGTCACTTGATGAGGAGTCCCATGTTCTGATCAAACGGCAGTTTTCCCACATAGTTGGTTTCCAGCACGTCCTAGGGGCAGTAGATGGAACTCATGTAGCCTTGGTCCCCTCAGGTGGGAATGCTGCCAATTTTTTGAATCGCAAGCATTTCCACTCCATAAACGTCCAAGCTATATGTGACACGTCTCTCCAGATTCGTGACCTGGTAGCTATGTGGCCAGGGAGTACACATGACTCCTTTGCCTTCTCGGAATCAGGGATGTGGCAAAGATTGCAACAGAGGCAAGGGGGGTGCAAGGCCGAATGATGACGCGTGGCTATTAGGTACTGTTTTGTCTTTTCAATAGATGTCATATATGTAGTACTTTAAAGTGATAATATTCATGTATTAAGTTTGATAGCTAAGTAGACATATTACAAAGGCGCATTGCAATATCATTCCCAGGTACATTCAATTGTGATGTTTACCTTAAAATCCTACCTGGACAGCTCCCCATATCAAAATACTTTTCAAAAGATTAACCTTGGGTCAAATTACATTTAGTATATTATGTAAGCTTCTCTGTGTGATGTTATTGCATTAGATATGCTTAATGTTTGTAGACACTCCCTTATATGTTTAAGCTTGAATCTTTAGTGATGGTCCCTAAGACCATGGGGAATGCTGGGAAGTGGGTGTGGCCAGTGTGCAATGTACCCAGAGTCTGCAAATGGCTGAATAAAGAGCTCAGCAGTGCCCACCCATGCTTCAGTGTCCTGATGAACTGATTTACAAGTATATTAACAAAACATGGTGTCAGAAGAAGTTTTAACTGGACTGCTAGAGCTCAGAGTGTGAAAGGATCCTGCAGAAGTCTGTAAAGCTGTGACACGCAGTGTCTGAATATCTGTCTTGTGCTCTGGTCACATCAAACAGTGAGTAACTATGGATAGGCTGTCTCCTCCAGCAGGCATGCTCATGTCTGGCAACTTGTCTGAAAACTGGAAAAGATTTAAACAAAGGTTTAATATATATCTTGCTGCATGTGGAGCTGATGCAATGGAGGATAAAACAAAGTCATCCATCTTCCTCCATGTGATAGGAGAGGATGTGCTGGACATTTATAACAGTTTTCAGTTTGCTGAAGGGCAGAATATGGTGCTATCTTCTATAATGCAAAAGTTTGAAGATTACTTTGTGCCAAGGAAAAATGTGACATATGAAAGATATAAGTTTTTCACCTGTGATCAGAAGTCTGGAGAAGGATTTGATCAGTATTTTACAGAACTGCAATCACTCAGCAAAACCTGTGAGTTTGGTGATTTAAAGGACTCACTGATTAGAGATCGTATTGTCTGTGGAATACCTGATAATGGACTCAGAGAAAGATTACTGAGAGAGCAAGACCTAGAACTTGACAAGGCAATGACTATGTGCAGATCTACAGAAATGACCAGACTGCAAGCCAAACAGTTACACAAGGAATCTGATACTACTGTACATGTGGTGAAGAAAACAGAGCCAAGCAAACCACCATTCTCTAAAATGAAGCAGTCTAAAATGCAATCTAATAGGAAAATCTGTAGTAGATGTGGAAATACTCACAATCCTAAAATGTGCCCTGCTTATGGTAAAACCTGCATGAAATGTGGTGGACTTAATCACTTTGCCAAATGCTGTAGAACCAATAGTGTAACAAACAAAGTGCATGCCGTTGAACAAGCTACGTCTGAAGATTTTTTTGTGAATTGTATTGAACTTTGCAGTACAGACAAGAAAGAATGGATTGTTCCTTTAACAGTGAACGAGATTGTCATTCCCTTTAAGCTTGATACTGGTGCGCAGGTGAATTTGATATTGTTTCAAGACTATAAGACTTTTAGAGTAAAACCTAAAATTCATCCAGCCAATGTGAAAGTTACAGGCTACACTGGGGAGGAAATTCCTGTGAAAGGTACATGCCTAGTGACCCTGAGCTACAAAGGACAAAAGTTCAAAACATCGCTACTGATTGTGGATAAAGATGTACAACCGATTCTAGGATTAAGTTCATGTGAGAAGCTTAACTTGATAAAGAAAGTTTTCATGGTGACATCACAAGTAGAAGATGAATGCAAATCAGTGTTTACAGAATACAGAGACATGTTTGAAGGTTTAGGTTGTCTGCCTGGCGAGCATAAGATAAATCTAGACATGCAAGTTCCTCCAGTGATACACCCCTGTAGAAAAGTGCCATTTGCGCTGAGAGAAAAACTAAAACAGGAGTTAAACCGCATGGAAGCTTTGGGTGTGATACAGAAAGTTGATGAGCCTACTGAATGGGTGAGCTCCTTAGTAATTGTTGAAAAGAAAAATGGACAACTCAGAATATGTCTGGATCCAAGAGATTTAAATAAGGCTATTAAAAGAGAACATTTCAAACTACCAACCAGAGATGAAATCATGTCACAGTTTGCGGGAGCAAAATGGTTCAGTAAATTGGATGCATCTTCAGGATTCTGGCAAATGAAGCTAGATGAAGCCAGCTCAATGCTGTGTACATTTAATACCCCAGAAGGTCGATACAGATTCCTTCGACTACCATATGGGATATTGTCTGCTCCAGAAGTATATCACAAAAGGATACACATGATTTTTGAACACATTCCAGGTGTTGAAACAATGATGGATGACATTATTGTCTGGGGATCTACAAAAGAAGAACATGATTCTAGACTGAGACAAGTAATGGAACTTATCAAGAAGGTGAATCTAAAGCTGAACAAGGACAAATGTGAATTTGGTGTGAAAACACTTACCTTTATGGGTGACGTGGTCTCGGAGGAAGGTGTGAAGCCTGACCCGAGGAAAATATCAGCAATAATAAACATGGAACGTCTTAACAACAAAGACGACGTGAGAAGATTCCTAGGAATGATTACTTACTTAGGAAAGTTTATTTCTCAACTCTCCGAACAAACAGCACCTCTAAGATGGTTGTTGGACAAAAATAATGAGTGGATGTGGTCACATGAACAAGAAGAAAGTTGGCAAAACTTGAAATGGACCATCACAGAGCAACCGGTACTAAGATTCTTTGATCCTACAAAAAGTATAAGAATTTCAGCAGATGCCTCGCAATTTGGCCTAGGCTCAGTGTTGTTACAAGAACATGAGGATACATGGCAACCGGTAATCTATGCATCAAGAGCATTGACAAGTGCTGAAACAAGATATGCTCAGATAGAAAAAGAACTTCTAGCAATCACATATGCATGTGAGCGATTTCATCAATTTGTGTATGGTCAAGCGTTTACAGTGGAAACTGACCACAAGCCATTGGTAGCTATCATGGCTAAATCGTTACATGACTGTCCCATGAGAATTCAAAGAATGCTTATAAGACTACAGAAATATGATGTCCAATTGCTGTACTGTCCTGGTAAATACATGTACATTGCTGACACACTTTCCCGTGCTGTGAACAAAAGTGAAGGTTCTGAAAGTCTGATGGATAAAGAGATAGACGCATATGTTAATTTGATTGTAGCTTCTCTACCTGTGTCTCTTGCAAGACAAGAACAGATAAGAAAAGAAACAGAGACAGACATCACAATGAAAGTGTTACAAGACATCATTCTGAAAGGATGGCCAGCAGAAAAAAATGCGTGCCCACTGTCTATTCATGATTATTGGATGTACCGCACTGACCTTACGGTTGTCAATGGTATTATTTACAAAGGCAATAGAATTATTATACCTGCACGACTAAGAAAAATTATGCTGTGCAAGATACATGAAGGCCACTTAGGAGAAGAGAAATGTAAACGGAGGGCGCGTGAAGTGATGTATTGGCCAAGAATGAACCAGGACATAGCACAGACAACAGCTACATGTGAACTGTGTCTTACGTACAGACCAAAGCAACAAGTCGAGCCGCTGAGTCCTCATGCAGTGCCAGAGAGACCATACCAGAAGGTAGGCGCAGATTTGTTTGATTGTATTGGAAAAACACACATTGTCGTGACTGATTATTATTCTAATTACCCTGAGGTGCAGACTCTACCTACAACTACTAGTAAAGCCGTAATCAGTTGCTTGAAGTCAATCTTTGCAAGGCATGGTGTTCCTATGGAAGTGTTCACTGACAATGGACCTCAGTTTTCCAGCGCTGAATTTAGACAGTTTGCTGAAGAGTGGGAATTTGTCCATGCAACATCGAGTCCCCACTATCCACAGTCAAATGGGTTGGTGGAAAGTTCAGTAAAAACTGTAAAGAGTCTAATGAAAAAAGCACAAGACGGCAAAGAAGATTTCTACAAAAGTCTTTTAATCTACCGCAGTACACCTCTACAGAATGGACTCTCTCCTGCACAAATGCTGATGGGAAGGAGGATTAGAGCAAATCTTCCGATAAGTGACGAACTGCTTAATATGCATAACTCAGCATTGGTGAGACTGAGTAAGGTACGTCAACAGGAGAAACAGAAACTGTACCATGATAGGCGAGCAAAAAGCTTATCTGATCTAAGATCAGGTGACCAAGTCCGTCTCCGAGATCATGAGAAAGGCATTTGGATGCAGAAAGGTATTGTGCAAGCACAAGTAGCACCAAGATCTTATATTGTACGTACAGATCGTGGAACAGAAGTAAGAAGAAATCGGGTCGATTTAAGATCTCAACCCAACCATAGTGATGGCAACACGACTGAAGAATACCCTTCATCTGACATGTATGATGGACTTGATAATGGTGAACAAACCATGATGGAAGAAAGGTCCAACATGGTTGACGATACACAGACTTTGTGTGAAAGACCCATAAGAGAAATACGCAGACCTGAGAGACTCATTGAAACGTGTTAGATGATGTTCTTAATGTTATATTGTTAAATTGTTATACTGAAGGATACAGGGCTTATCTTTAAAGAAAAGAAGATGTGATGTTATTGCATTAGATATGCTTAATGTTTGTAGACACTCCCTTATATGTTTAAGCTTGAATCTTTAGTGATGGTCCCTAAGACCATGGGGAATGCTGGGAAGTGGGTGTGGCCAGTGTGCAATGTACCCAGAGTCTGCAAATGGCTGAATAAAGAGCTCAGCAGTGCCCACCCATGCTTCAGTGTCCTGATGAACTGATTTACAAGTATATTAACAAAACACTCTGAAGTAATATCTGTGTCTAATTGCTTCATTTGCCACTATTTGTCATCCAACCTATTGGCTGTGTTCTTGCTGGACCTACAATTATGTCACTCATATTTTTCCACTTTGTCCTTCTTGTCACCCCTTCTAGAAGATAATGCATACCCTTTTCGCCCTTGGCTCCTCACTCCTCTATTACATCTATACAGCCACTAGATCAGTTGTGGAGCGGGCAATTGGTCTTTTAAAAGCCAGATTCTGTCGCCTAGATCGGTCTGGTGGTGCTCCAACCACTGTGTGTGATATCATTTCTCTGTGTGTGGTGTTCCATAACATCGCCATTGGGAGTGGGGTTCCTTGAGTGGAAAAGGCAGAGGTTGCTGACCAGGAGGTGTTAGATGCTGACCCCAGCCCTCCTGAATCAGTTGATGCTGTCTCCTTTAAACAATATGTCCTGGACACCTACTTTTCTTGTAAGATTGTTTTTTACTAAAGAAAACATACATAACTAAGATGTATAACATTATAGATTTTATTTACACTGTAAGTAAAAATAAAAACAAACAATTACTTGGATTTTCGGGGCCTCTTTGCTCAAATATGCCACAGGGTGTTCCTGCCCATCTGGACCCACCTGGCTAAGTACTGCTCCCAGTCCATACTGTGACACGCCAGTTTGCACAATAAAGTCCTTGTCATAATTGGGTGCCAACAGTACTGTAGCATGAATCAGGGCTTCCTTTAATGACTGAAATGCCAGATCACATGCACAACGGCTAGATCATACCTAGCTCAAACAGCCCCCATATCTCCCTGTATCGACTCTCTCCTTGGCTGCTGGTGAGACCCAATACGCAGGTTTTCCGACCGGGCTTTCTACTGAACTGAGTCGCAAGGGCCATATTACAAGCTGCTCCCTCTTGCGGGCACTCAACTGCTCGTCCCAGCCCACTTCCTCTATAACACCTTCCTCTCTGGCATACGCGAGGAGTTCAGGTAGTGGGTCACGCTCGTAATTTGCCTTCAATAAATTTACGTGGTAGGTCCACTGCTGCCTACCGTCATCAAATGACACCACGTAAGTGATGTCACTCAGGCGTTTTGAGACCCTGTATGTTCCAGCATAGGGCAGCCAGGAGCTTGTTCTGGTGCATGGGCATCAGAATAAGGACCTGCTGCCCAACCTCAAACACTCTGGTACGAGCTCCCTAATCATACCAAGTCTTCTGTTTTGCCTGTGCTTTCGCTAGGTTAGCTTGTGCGAGCCCCATGAGAGTCTCTAACAGATTTCTGAGCTTCAACAAATACAAATACAATTTTCTTCCCTGGTCTCCGAAATAAAGAATTCCTATACCAAAATATACACAATCTCAAAAATAAGTGTATTTGCAATTATATAAATAAGCGCCATGCGCTATTTCTTTTAAATACATTTATACCATAAGTTACTTATAAGTGATTCAGTCACAGTACACAATAAACCCTCATCACAGAATTCATCTCAGGCATATAAGTGTCACGAGCTGCAGCTCTTCTGCCCGCCGCGGCTCTCTCCTGTCCATCTCTGGCGTCCCGGAGGTTGCAAGGACAACAGCCGGGACGCTTTTCTCTTTCATCGTGCGCAACAGGGGGCCCATTAATTAGCGGCCTGCTGGGCTGATTCTGGCTGGTGTGAGGCTGTTTTCCCATTGGCTCTCCTGTGTATAAAAGGCAGGGAGGGCTTAGCCTCTTTGCCTGTGCTCTCGGACCTCTGCTACGTTTTTGGACTTTCCTTGTTTGCCCAGCACTGACCACTGTATCTGCCTCGAACCTAAGACCTCTGCCTGTTTCCTGACTATGCACCTTCCATCTCCCGCTACTCATCGCTATGGTAAGTTCCATAAACTTGTACTACTCTGAGTATAAGACCTGGAGGCATCCAAGTACCTGTGAGCGTGTCTAGCCCTACGGGAAAGGCGGCTGCTATAGATGAAGCCTCTCTACCTTGTTCTTCAAGTTTATGATCTTACTGATAGCCACAACATAAGGAAGTCACAGCTAATATGATAAAAGCAGATGAAGGAGAAATCCAGCAAGCAGCAGAAGGGACTATTTCACATGGACAAGGGGCAGATTATGCTGAGGAGCTGTAGACCAGATAAGGAAGACCCAGCTGAAATGCTAGAAGCAGCTGAAGGAGAAACCCAGCAGACAGAAGAAGGGATCACAGCAGCACATGATACCAGCATGAAAGAGGGCGCAGTCAAGACCGCCAAGGGAGCAGACATGGAAGCCCAAAACAGAGAAGGCAGCGACATGGGCACAGTTGCCACTCCTCACCTCACTACCAGATCAACAGAACACGGGCATCATATAGATGTCAGGAATATAGATCTCATCAGGCCAGCCATCAGCACACATCGAATCACAATAAGAGTTTGCACAGGAGGTCTGACGGTGTCGCGTCAAGAAGGATATCGCCAAGTCCATGTCAATCCCAGAGGGACTCCAGCAGCTCAAAACCGATCACCTGGGGCCACATCCAGCCCAGCCAGCATATATCAGCACATATCGCATCAAGATAAGAGCTCACAAAAGGTGAATGCCGGTGCCACGTCCAGCACCGCAGCAGGAAAAAATAACGCTAAGTCCACGCCAATCCCAGCGGGACTCCAGCAGATCAAATTCGCTCCCCTGGGGCCATACCCAGCCCAGCCATTGAGACATCAGCGCATATCGCATTGAGATAAGAGCTCACAGAGGGGGAATGTGGGTGCCGTATCCAGCACCGCAGCAGCAGAAAAATAACGCTAAGTCCACGTCAATCCCAGCGGGACTCCAGTAGCTCAAAGCTGCTCACCAGGTGCCACATCCAGCCCAGTCAGCGGTACAACAGGAGCAAGACAAGACATCTGTTACCACTACCAGCGCAGAGATGAGCGTCTCAGCAGTGGCCAGTGAGTATTCTAATGATGATGCTAACGTTAATAATATGAATATGGGTGATCACTGTAATGTACATGGAGTAGAAGACAGATCAGGGTTAGATAGTTCTACTGAATCTGATGGTGAAGCAGCGTATAAGGCTTTTAAGGAGCAGTGGTGTGTGCTGAGGAGGGCGAGAAAGTTGCGTATGTTAGTTGGTCTTGGGATGGATGCAGCTGTAAATCAATTGGGGTAGGCTTTGAAAAATAAATAATTAATTAAAAAAATTAAAAATCTACAGCTTTTGAGCAGGCTGGGGTAATCTTAGGCTGCAATCTGGGCACAATTGCAGCTCATGTGCCAAAACAAACAAGGAGGGGCATTGAGAAAGGCACATTTATAGATATATACACCTGAAAGAAGAAGGTCTAAAGGATAAAGAAAAAGTTAGTGTTAGGAACAACAAAACCCGGAGTCTTCTCCAAAAGTCTGGTGTTCACTGTTGCCCCTAGTGGTGGGAACAGACTTGGCTGCAGACAAACGGAGGGTCATGAAATGTGTACCGGCTGTGGAGAACCCAGGAACAGAGAGTTATGGCAGACAGTGTATCCAGAGAACAAGCCGAAGTCAGGGGTCACTTGCAAGCAGGAATAGTCGGTAAACACGCCAAAGGTCGGGGTCACAGGCACAGTAGCATGGTCCAAGGTACAGGCAAGAAAGGTCAGGGTCACGAGAAAACAGGCAGAGTTCAATTATCCAAGCAGGGGGTCATACACAGGGAATAAAACGGAGTATCCACAGGACACGGACAGCAGCAGGTCAGCAAGACTGTAACACAGAAACTATAATCGGCAGTGAGGCTGCAGACCTCACTGCCTTAAATACCAAAGTCCACCAATCAGAGCCTAGCTCTGAATCATTCACAGCCCCCTGTAGAGAATTACATTAATCAGCCCACAGGCTGTACCTGTTTTCGCGCATGCGCCCGGCTTCCAGCATTGCCGGGATGCGGCGCTACACAAGAGGCGTCCGGCTGTTGCCTTGGCAACGGCCGGGCAGGAACCGGAAATGACGTCCCGGTCGTCAAGGTGACGGCCAGGACGCCAGAGGTCACCAGAAGCGAGCCGCGGCGGCTGTGAGTACCGCTGCGGCTCGTAACAGTTAGTGAGAGAGGAGTGGCGCAGGCTGATACATATGAAACGATGGATAATTGGCTAAGTGGGGAGCTTGTCTACACAGAATATTACTTAGAGGCTTTCCCAGGGATGGCTAAGGTAAATACAACGAGGCCTTTCGGCTGAAGTCACAGGGTCAGAAACCAATTAGGTTTGGGTCAAGGGACATAGAGCTCAGGTTAAACGCCCAAGGCAGTGTAGCTATGGAAAGAGGGGATGAGTCAGCAAAGCCAGGGGTAGGGAGGCCTAGTTTACAAAGGCAGTAAAGACTCAAATGTTGGGCATTCAACAAAGCTCAGTGTGCAATGGCACAATGCAGGTTCAGGTATGCGTGCACATTTTGAAAGCCACTGCGCTAAAGAGTGCAAGTAAGTCACCCGGTGCAAGTACGCCTAGCAAAGGCAACTAGTCCAATAAGGCTGGACAGGATGCAGGCTTGGCTGGACAAGTATCCTAAGCGGTACAAAGCAGGATTTAGGGAAGGGTTTAAAATTCTTGCTAGGAGGTCAGTACCTCGAATGATGGCAAGTAAAAACCTAAGTCCATCAATGTACAGCCAATAGTGGTTAGAGATAAAATTGCAAAGAGGCTAGGAAGGTCACTCTAGAACAGATGCAGTCAATACTGGTGTTGCTTGCCGGGTGATACCAATTGGCCGCATATTTTAAGAGGAGGCTGAGAGAGCTACAACGGGATTCGCATTAGCAGGGAGATCATATGGAATAATTTCCTACACGAGTTTAATGGGGTGTGTTTATGGCCGCAACAGAGTAGCCTAACCGTGAGCTGCAGCTGTTCACAGAGACAGCAGGGAAAATAGTTTTTTGGAGCATATATGCAGGGGGAATGGTGCGCACAATCATGGCCAGACGAGTGCATTGCTAGCGGTCTCACTAATAACCTAGCTGTGCTGAAATTGTTTCCAATAGTGGCGGCATTAGAAATTTGGGGGAAGAGGCTAGAGAACAGGCACATAAGGTTCTGGTGCAACAACCTGGGGGTGGTGCAAGCCATTAACAATAAGTCAACATAATCCCTCCTGCCGCTTAGGTGGTTAGTTACCAGGTGCCTGCATCAGAACATTACATTCAGAGCAAACCATATCCAGGGCGAGCATAATACCATAGATGATGCGCTCTAGTGACAGAAGTGGGAGATCTTCAAGGAGAAAAGAGTAGGCTTACCATGCCATTCCCATCTTTGGCAGATTGGCAACCCAGTTTAGTTGAGCTGGTGGCAAAGTCCTTGGTGCAAAAGACATGCAGAACTTATAGTGCAGCTTTGGATAAATGTCAGCAGTTGACAGCACAGTCCAATAAATCACTCAGGTCAGGCCTTTTGCGTAAGAATGTGGTAGTGTCCGTTAACGCAGTGCTGTTTCAGATCCACAGGTCTAAGACAGATCAGTTAGGAAAAGGGAGCTCGGTCCAGACGTGACGCCAGGCGGATGCAGCAGATTGCCCTGTGGCTGCAATGGAGCAATATCTCAAAGCCGAAGGAAGGGGAAGTCTTCCGGGTGCACGGGGATGCATCCCCTTTAACAAGGTTCCAGTTCACAGCGGTTTTTAAGAGATGTGTGCAAGTCTTAGGTTGGGATGTAGCGAGATTCGGGACACACTCATTTTGGATAGGCGTGGCAAGATCAGCAGCGAGGGTCGATCTGTCGATTATATCAAGAGGCTGGGTGGCTGGAGGTCAGACAGTTACAAATCTTATGTCAAGCTTGCATAGCAGAACAGTGGGTCAGCCCCTGATATGCCTGAATGAGAAGTTTGTACCCTCATTTCCACCCACCTAGCATACACCACCAGTGGGTATTGTCTTCTTTTTTCTTTTTCTGCCACCTCACTCAGGCAGTCTCAATATTTTCACAGCCAACCAGGGTAGGAGGACACTCCTTTGTCCATTGGGTAGCGAAGCTGGCTTTGACTAGCCCATACGGGCAGCGGCTAGGCCTGCCGAAGGAAGCAGTTACCGTTAGTTGGCTGGGAAAAAGAGGAATGGTATGGGAGGACCTAAGAAAGGAGTTGCTAGAGGCAGACGAAAAGGGAAGCCAATCTGATGTGGTAGTTTTACACCTCATGGGCAATGACCTGGGAAAGACGAAATCTTTAGATTTAGTACGAGGTATCTGGCAGGATTTGGTGTCGATGAAAGACCGCTGGAATGGCGTAACATTGGTATGGTCATATATCATCCCAAGGCTGTGCTCGATAGGTGCGATAAAGGAAGCGGTCATTGACAGAGAAGGAAAAAGAATCTCGCACACTGCTTTCCCTGCATTTGTTGATTTTACATAAAACTGTGACCATTATTTATGCCAACACCAGCCTGTGCATTTTTATTTCAGAAAAAGGGTGTGTTTCTTCCTGCTGGATGTCAACAGGTAGGCATATCCTCCATTAAAGGGGGCAGAGGGGTCATACTGGCACCGGAGCCAGATAAGGGGGATTGACACAAGTACACATGCAGCAGGAAGGGGGGACACGCGCAGGCAGGCACGTCCCCCTTTCACACCTGGGGACTAAGAAGGCCAGTGATAGACTTACTAAGAAAACAAGTGGGGGAGGTTAAGAACTTGCAGGGACAGAAAGAGAAGGTATAGTATCAAGTGGAGATTCCCACCCTACCATCTCAAAGGGAAAAAAAATTAAAAAAAATATGTGTCTTTCCTTGCCAACATCCAGAAGGCACTCACCCGCTTTATTTGGAACCATAGACCTCCTAGAGTCTCATCCAATATCTTGAAACGACCAATCCCTGGAGGAGGAAGAGGCCTTCCCGACATCAAATTATACTATTTGGCATCCCACCTTTCACAAATCGTTGCCTCCTACGCTCCCTCTGGCTCCACTGCATGGCTTAATATAGAATTGGCCCATCTAACCCTGCCCGATCTCTCCTCTCTCTGGGGTGTATCTCCCGCCCGTCGCCCTCCTGCTGTTAGAGCACTGCCTTCTATCAAATTTGATGCTATGCTCTGGGACTCCAACTCCTTCAAACTAAAACTTTCAACTGCAATATCTCCTTTAACCCCCATCTGGCATAACCCGGTGTTCCCTCCCGGATCTGCCTCTACGATCCACCGTAACTGGTCTCATGGAGGGCTTAAATTTCCAGTAGATTTTTCCAAACAGGGCAGCTGGCTTTCGCTAGCGGATCTCCAACCCCAATCCCCGTCCCAAATCCTCAGCCCCTTTGAATTCTTCCAAATTAATAATTTCTTGCGATCCCTGCCACCAACCTATGTTCTTAGGGACCTTACTCCATTTGAATCTCTTTGTAGAAAACATCCCTTGGACAAGGGCATGATTTCTCAAATATATAGCATTCTTCTCACTTCTGCTCTTCCCTCTCCAAACCCTCATGAAGACGAGTGGGAAAAGGACCTTGGTCCTCCCCCGGATGAAGAGGCTTGGGAGGACGTGAGACTGGGGATAGCTAAATGCTCTATATCAACTAAACTCAAGGAAACCTCTTACAAAATTCATTACCGTTGGTATTACACTCCCACAAGACTCCATAGAATGTTTCCCTCTTCCTTGTCCTGCTGTTGGCAGGACTGTGGCCAAAGGGGTACGATGTTTCATATTTGGTGGTCTTGCCCGATTATCACCACCTTCTGGGATTCAGCCCATAGTTTCCTAAATACCCTTTTTGAAGCCCCCATTCCGAAAGATCCCTGGATATTTCTTTTATGTTACCCTCCCCAAGACCTGGACAAATTCTCCAAGAAATTAACTGCCCACATCCTGACAGCAGCCAAATCACTCATAGCCCTCAATTGGAAAAAGACCTCACCTCCATCCCTTTTGGCTTTCAAGAAGCAGATTTGGTATGTGGCCGCTATGGAGAAGATTACGTACTACCTCCACGATAGAGGCCACATCTTCAGTCAAGTCTGGGCTCCATGGCTAGCCGTGGAACTCACCTTCCCCCCTCAACGCTCCGCGTCCTCCGACCTGACCCATGTGCGATGACTCTAACTCTTCCCGACACATATCTCCCCCTCTGCTATAGGCTCAACACACCCTAGTTATCCTCTAAATACTTATAGTGCTTATCTTTGTGGTCCTACCCCCCTCTCTCCTCCCCCACAATCCCTTTTGTTCCTACACCCATTTTATATTACTCTTTAAAAATGTAAAAACCGGTCATTTTTGTCTAAAGGTTTCCTAATATGCGAAACACCACAATAACTGTAGTGATTTTACTGTGTATGCTACACAGTGTTATCGTTTTGCTGTCTGTATTTTCTTGATTGACCACTGAAATATTTTTTTTTATAAAAAAAATAAAAATGTGTGTGTGTGTGTGTATATATATATATATATATATATACAAGTTAACCCGTGCATGATACTCATGCATTCTAGTCAAATCAAGCTACTTAAGGTGTTAAAAAGCTTCTTGTCATGCATTTGGGCCATAGCCCAGGCCTCAACCACCAACCACTCCCCACTGTCACCCCCGGCAACCACCAACCACTCCCAACTGTCACTTCTCCTTCAAGAAATATATATATATTTTTTTAAAATCTTTATAAACACTTTTAACAATTAACAAATTAAATTAACAAATTAAAAACATCTTAGTATACCAAATTTCAGCCCTTTCTGAATTTTTTTCCACACACACTAAGAATTTAGTAGGTCAGTGTATAACTCCGCCCAGCAGGTGGCGCTGCAGCTTGGTTTTATTTTTTCCACACACACACACAGACAGACTAACACACGCCACTAGACATTTATAATATATATATATATATATATATATATATATATATATATATATATATATATATATATATATTAGAGATGTGCGGGCTCGGATTGCGCTAATCCGAGCCCACCCGAACAGTGCGGATCCGACGGGATCCAAGCACTGTTTGGGTATTTCTAGCGCCCAAAAAAATGAAAATGAGGCTCTGACGTCCAAGTCTCACGTCGGATCTCACGAGACTCGGATTGCATAAACTCCCCGCTCGCGGCCGGCATCTTCAGTCGGGCTCAGATCATTGAAGAGGGAGGTTGTCGTTTTAGTGGTGCTCAGTCCTGTGTCCTGTGTCCTGTCACTCTGTCCTGCTTTATATCCAGTGGTTCTTTTTTCCAGTGCTCTGTCCTGCTGAGTCCAGTGGTGCTTTGTCCAGTGCTCTGTCCTGCTGAGTCCAGTGGTGCTGTGTCCTGTGCTCTGTTCTGCTAAGGCCATTGTTATTTTAAAATTATTAAAAAGTTATAAAAAAATACAAAAAAAAGAAAAAAAATTATATAAAAATAATTTAAAAAAATTATAAAAAAAGTATAAAAAACTAATTAAAAAAAATATACAAAAATTATAAAAAAAAGTATAAAAAAAATTCTACTGCAATATATAAAAATACGTTCACTGTTCCTGCAGTCAAGAAATATTAGTACTGCAATATATAAAAATTCGTTCACTATTCCTGCAGTCAAAAACTATTAGTACTGCAATATATAAATACGTACACTGTTCCTGCAGTCAAGAAATATTAGTACTGCAATATATAAATACGTTCACTGTTCCTGCAGTCAAGAAATATTAGTACTGCAATATTTTACTACGTTCACTGTTCCTGCAGTCAAAAAATATTAGTACTGCAATATATAAATACGTTCACTGTTCCTGCAGTCAAGAAATATTAGTACTGCAATATATAAAAATTTGTTCACTATTCCTGCAGTCAAAAACTATTAGTACTGCAATATATAAATACGTACACTGTTCCTGCAGTCAAGAAATATTAGTACTGCAATATATAAATACGTTCACTGTTCCTGCAGTCAAGAAATATTAGTACTGCAATATATAAAAATGCGTTCACTGTTCCTGCAGTCAAGAAATATTAGTACTGCAATATTTTACTACGTTCACTGTTCCTGCAGTCAAGAAATATTAGTACTGCAATATATAAATACGTTCACTGTTCCTGCAGTCAAGAAATATTAGTACTGCAATATATAAAAATACATTCACTGTTCCTGCAGTCAAGAAATATTAGTACTGCAATATTTTACTACGTTCACTGTTCCTGCAGTCAAGAAATATTAGTACTGCAATATATAAATACGTTCACTGTTCCTGCAGTCAAGAAATATTAGTACTGCAATATATAAAAATACGTTCACTGTTCCTGCAGTCAAGAAATATTAGTACTGCAATATTTTACTACGTTCACTGTTCCTGCAGTCAAGAAATATTAGTACTGCAATATATAAATACGTTCACTCTTCCTGCAGTCAAGAAATATTAGTACTGCAATATAAAAACACGTTCACTGTTCCTGCAGTCAAGAAATATTAGTACTGCAATATTTAAAACTGCGTTCACTGTTCCTGCAGTCAAGAAATATTAGTACTGCAATATTTTACTACGTTCACTGTTCCTGCAGTTCAGAAATATTAGTACTGCAATATATACATACGTTCACTGTTCCTGCAGTCAAGAAATATTAGTACTGCAATATATAAAAATAATTTCACTGTTCTTGCAGTCAAGAAATATTAGTACTGCAATATATAAAAATACGTTCACTGTTCCTGCAGTCAAGAAATATTAGTACTGCAATATTTTACTACGTTCACTGTTCCTGCAGTCAAGAAATATTAGTACTGCAATATATAAATACGTTCACTGTTCCTGCAGTCAAGAAATATTAGTACTGCAATATATAAAAATACGTTCACTGTTCCTGCAGTCAAGAAATATTAGTACTGCAATATTTTACTACGTTCACTGTTCCTGCAGTCAAGAAATATTAGTACTGCAATATATAAATACGTTCACTCTTCCTGCAGTCAAGAAATATTAGTACTGCAATATAAAAACACGTTCACTGTTCCTGCAGTCAAGAAATATTAGTACTGCAATATTTAAAAATGCGTTCACTGTTCCTGCAGTCAAGAAATATTAGTACTGCAATATTTTACTACGTTCACTGTTCCTGCAGTCAAGAAATATTAGTACTGCAATATATAAATATGTTCACTGTTCCTGCAGTCAAGAAATATTAGTACTGCAATATATAAAAATACATTCACTGTTCCTGCAGTCAAGAAATATTAGTACTGCAATATTTTACTACGTTCACTGTTCCTGCAGTCAAGAAATATTAGTACTGCAATATATAAATACGTTCACTGTTCCTGCAGTCAAGAAATATTAGTACTGCAATATATAAAAATACGTTCACTGTTCCTGCAGTCAAGAAATATTAGTACTGCAATATTTTACTACATTCACTGTTCCTGCAGTCAATAAATATTAGTACTGCAATATATAAATACGTTCACTCTTCCTGCAGTCAAGAAATATTAGTACTGCAATATAAAAACACGTTCACTGTTCCTGCAATCAAGAAATATTAGTACTGCAATATTTAAAAATGCGTTCACTGTTCCTGCAGTCAAGAAATATTAGTACTGCAATATTTTACTACGTTCACTGTTCCTGCAGTTCAGAAATATTAGTACTGCAATATATACATACGTTCACTGTTCCTGCAGTCAAGAAATATTAGTACTGCAATATATAAAAATAATTTCACTGTTCCTGCAGTCAAGAAATATTAGTACTGCAATATATTAAAATACGTTCACTGTTCCTGCAGTCAAGAAATATTAGTACTGCAATATTTTACTACGTTCACTGTTCCTGCAGTCAAGAAATATTAGTACTGCAATATATAAATACGTTCACTGTTCCTGCAGTCAAGAAATATTAGTACTGCAATATATAAAAATACGTTCACTGTTCCTGCAGTCAAGAAATATTAGTACTGCAATATTTTACTACGTTCACTGTTCCTGCAGTTCAGAAATATTAGTACTGCAATATATAAATACGTTCACTGTTCCTGCAGTCAAGAAATATTAGTACTGCAATATATAAATACGTTCACTGTTCCTGCAGTCAAGAAATATTAGTACTGCAATATATAAAAATAAGTTCACTGTTCCTGCAGTCAAGAAATATTAGTACTGCAATATTTTACTACGTTCACTGTTCCTGCAGTCAAGAAATATTAGTACTGCAATATATAAATACGTTCACTCTTCCTGCAGTCAAGAAATATTAGTACTGCAATATAAAAATACGTTCACTGTTCCTGCAGTCAAGAAATATTAGTACTGCAATATTTTACTACGTTCACTGTTCCTGCAGTTAAGAAATATTAGTACCAGAAATTAAACTGCGTTCACTGTTCCTGCAGTCCAGAAATATTAGTACCAGAGATTAAACTATAATGGAGTACAAATTTTTTTAGGATAAAGTAGGGAAAGATCAAGAACCACTTCCTCCTAATGCTGAAGCTGCTGCCACTAGTCATGGCATAGACGATGAAATGCCATCAACGTCGTCTGCCAAGGGCGATGCCCAATCTCCTAGTAGAGGGCATGTAAAATCCAAAAAGCCAAAGTTCACTAAAATTAGCAAAAAAAGAAAATTGAAATCATCTGAGGAAAAACGTAAACTTGCCAATATGCCATTTACGACACGGAGTGGCAAGGAACGGCTTAGGCCCTGGCCCGTGTTCATGACTAGTGGTTCAGCTTCACCTTAGGATCTAAGCCCTCCTCCTTCTCCCCCCCTCTAAAAAATTTAAGAGTGTTAAGCTGTCATCAACAACACAGCAAGCAACTCTGCCTTCTAAAGAGATGGCATCACAAATCCCCAAGGCGAGTCCAAGGGTGTTGGTGGTTTGCGAAGCCTTACCTTCCCATCACTGTACGGGGAGAGGTGGCTCCTTTCACCATTTGCAGCACGCCCTCTGCATATGCTGGAAGGATCACCCACAGTC
Source organism: Mixophyes fleayi (assembly GCF_038048845.1). NCBI lineage: Eukaryota > Metazoa > Chordata > Amphibia > Anura > Limnodynastidae > Mixophyes > Mixophyes fleayi. The sequence continues at coordinate 195,763,701 of NC_134402.1, read as the reverse complement.
CAGTTACAGATTTAGCTAATGAAGATGTCAATGTTGTACACCGGGAGGAGGATATTGATGTAGCTGGCGCTGAGGAGGAACTTGATGAAGAGGATGCTGATGTGGTTATCTTAAATAAGGCACCAGGGGGGGGAAACAGTTGTCCATGGGATGAAAAAGCTCATCGTCATGCCTGGCCAGAAGACCAAAAAATCCACCTCTTCGGTCTGGAGTTATTTTTATCCCAAACCGGACAACAAATGTATGGACATATGTACCTTATGTAAAGCTCAAATAAGCAGGGGTAAGGATCTTGGCCACCTAGGGACATCCTCCCTTATACGTCACCTGAAGAACCTTCATAGTTCAGTGTTTAGTTCAGGACCTGTGGCTAGGACCATCAGCAGTCCAGGGACACCTAAATTCCTTGGTCCTGTTGTATACACACCAGCAACACCCTCCTCGTCAACTTCCTCCACGATCTCCATCAGAGATAGTCCTGCAGGCCACGTCACCGGCATGACTGAGTCCTCTTCAATCCGGGATTCTTCCGGAGGATCCTGCAGCGGTACGCCTACTACTGCCGCTGCTGCTGTTGCTGCTGGTAGTCGGTCATCTTCCCAGAGGGGAAGTCGTAAGAACGCTACGTCTTTCACCAAACAGTTGACCGTCCAACAGTCGTTTGCCATGAGCACGAAGTACGACAATAGTCATCCTATTGCAAAGCAGATAACTGCGGCCGTAACAGCTATGTTGGTGTTAGACGTGCGTCCGGTGTCCGCCATCAGTGGAGTGGGATTTAGACGGTTGATGGAGGTATTGTGTCCCCGGTACCAAATCTCATCGAGATTCCACTTCACTAGGCAGGCGATACCCGGGATGTACAGAGAAGTACGAAAAAGTGTCCTCAGTGCTCTGAAAAATGCGGTTGTACCCACTGTCCACTTAACCACGGACATGTGGACATCTGGTTCAGGGCAAACTAAGGACTATATGACTGTGACAGTTCACTGGGTAGATGCATTGCCTTCCGCAGCAACAGTAGCAGCTGCATCAGTAGCAGCATCTCCACAATGGCTGCTCGTTCCAAGGTAGGCAACATTGTGTATCACCGGTTTTAATAAGAGGCACAACGCTGACAACCTCTTAGAGAAACTGAGGGAAATAATCTCGCAGTGGCTTACCCCACTTAGACTCACCTGGGGATTTGTGGTGTCAGACAACGCCAGTAACATTGTGCGGGCATTACATATGGGCAATTTCCAGCACGTCCCATGTTTTGCCCACACAATTAATTTGGTGGTGCAGCATTACCTGAAGAGTGACAGGGGTGTGCAGGATATGCTTGCGGTGGCCTGCAAAATTGCTGGACACTTTCGGCATTCTGCCAGTGCCTACCGCAGAGTCGAGCAACATAAAAAAGCCTGAACCTGCCCTGCCATCACCTCAAACAAGAGGTTGTGACACGCTGGAACTGCACACTCTATATGCTGCAGAGGATGGAGGAGCAGCAAAAGGCCATTCAAGCCTACACAGCCACCTACGACATAGGCAAAGGAGTGGGGATGCGCCTGAGTCAAGCGCAGTGGAGACTGATTTCCGTGTTGTGCAAGATTCTCCAGCTGTTTGAACTTGCCACACGAGAAGTCAGTTCCGACACTGCCAGCTTGAGTCAGGTGATTCCCCTGATCAGGCTGTTGCAGAAGCAGCTGGAGAAAGTGAGGGAGGAGCTGTTAAAGCATTGTGATTCCACAAAGCATGTAGCTCTTGTGGATGAAGCCCTTCGTACGCTTTGCAAGGATCCGAGGGTGGTCACTCTTTTAAAGTCAGAGGAATACATTCTGGCCACCGTGTTCGATCCTCGGTTTAAAGCGTATGTTGTGTCTCTGTTTCCGGCGGACACAAGTCTACAGCGGTGCAAAGACCTGCTGGTCAGGAGATTGTCCTCTGGAGAGGACCGTGACATGCCAATAGCTCCTCCTTCATTTTCTTCCACACCTGTGGCTGCAAGGAAAAAGCGGAGTTTTCCTAAACGACCTACTGGCGGGGATGCTGAGAACATCTGGTCCGGACTGAAGGACCTGCCAACCATTGCAGACATGTCTACTGTCGCTGCATTGGATGCTGTCACCATTGAAAAAATGGTGGAGGATTACTTTGCTGACACCATCCAAGTAGAAATGTCAGACAGTCCTTATTCTTACTGGCAGGAAAAAAAGGCAGGTTGGAAGCCCCTGTACAAACTGGCTCTATTTTACCTGAGTTGTACCCCCTCCAGTGTGTACCCTGAAAGAGTTTTTAGTGCAGCGGGGAACCTGGTCAGTGAGCGGCGATGGAGGTTGCTTCCGCAAAACGTTGAGAAGATGATGTTCATAAAAATGAATTATCAATTCTTCAATCAAGACCAGCGCTGACCTCCAGAGACTACAGAGGGACCAGTGATTGTGGAGTCCAGCGGGGACGAATTGATAATGTGTGTGGATGAAGAAGTACACACTGAAGGGGGCGAAGAATCAGAGGATGAGGATGAGGACGACATCTTGCCTCAGTAGAGCCAGTTTAGTTTGTACAGGGAGAGATGAATAGCTTTTTTTGTGTGGGGGCCCAAACAAACCAATCATTTCAGCCACAGTTGTTTGGTAGGCCCTGTCGCTGAAATGATTGGTTTGTTAAAGTGTGCATGTCCTATTTCAACAACATAAGGGTGGGTGGGAGGGCCCAAGGACAATTCCATCTTGCACCTCTTTTTTTGGCATTATGTGCTCTTTGGGGCCTAGTTTTTCAAACTGCCATCCTGTCTGCCACTGCAGTGCCACTACTAGATGGGCCACGTGTTTGTGCCGCCCACTTGTGTCGCTTAGCTTAGACATCCAGCTATCAGAACCAAAACCTTGAGTGGGTTGTTTTGGCAAAACAAATCAGAACCCAAAACCTCACGCTAATCAGAACCCAAAACCCAAAACACAAAACACTAAAAGTGGCCGGTGCACACCCCTCATATATATATAAATAAATTCAATTAAAATAAAAAAAAAATAGAGAAGAAAGGAAAGTCTGTATTTGTAAAGTTGCTTGTGCTTTTCAGTCATGTTCAGTATGTGGTTTTAGTTTTAAATAGAGATCAATGGCATGCGTGTATGTAGTTGACAGATGTATTTGTTTATGTTAATATTGTCATCTATTCTGTCGCAGTTGTATGGCGGGGGCAAGCGGCATGCAAGGTATTGCTATGGGGGGAGCTAGCATCGGTGCATAATCACCCCGGAAAGGCGGCCATCTGCCCGGCTCCAACTTCAATGGTTGGGCCTCTACAGGTTGTACCAAGGCAAAAGAAGGTGTGTTGGCACAAGATGCAGGCTCCAGGGGGCGTGCTTGCAGTGCCCACATGGTGGGCAGAACACTCCCCAGAAATTCCAGAGGGCGTGCTCACGGTGCCCACATGGTGGGCAGAACAGGCACCCTAAAACTGTTGAGGAATTGATAAAAGGAGACAGAATCTTGCGCACTGCTTTCCCTGCATTTGTTGTTGATTTTAAATAAAACTGTGACTATTATTTATGCCAACACCAGTCTGTACGTTTTAATTGCAGAAAAAGGGTTTGTTTCTTCCTGCTGGATGCCAACAGATAGGCATATCCTCCCTTATGTTAGTTAATGTGATGTGACATCCCTTGCCCTATGTAGAAAACTAACAATCCAGAGTACATTTCAACAGAGCAAGCCAGTAAGCCTGTCACTGACACTGTGCTGGTCTGGAACGATGTAAGATAGAGAGAACCTCCTTTAAAAGATGGTATCATGCTACAAAGGGGAGAACATTGTGGACCCATTTTCATAACTATAAACACCATTTCTGGTATATTATCTAGTTTAGTAATACACAACCTTTAGCAACACACAGCCTTTGATAAATATTAATATCACAAAGTGGCTTGAATCCACTAGTGCTGAAAGGATGAGTTGATGTTCTAATTATACAGTAATAGATAACAAGGAGTCACTGTTAAATTAGTGTCCTGTCAACAACCCAAAAATAGACAGATGTAAAAATGATTGTGAAATGAACTGTACAGATTAAGAAACATATTTAAACAAAATACTGTGTCTTCTACAGCTTAGAGAAGTGATGCAAACACTGCTGTTGATGAGACTTTTTTCTCAGTAATGATCCTTAACAGCCAAATGTGGATTTTTTTTTACATTTTTTTAATATAACAAAATATAAACAACAAAGAAAAATGTACAGAAATAAAAAACTTAGTACACAAAAAGAATAATCATGTTCCAAGGTATGTCTTATTAAACTATAAAACATTAAATAAATAAAAATAATCACAAGGAAAGAAGGACATGGGTACAGAGGCATGTAGGCAATGAAATAGGAGAAAGAGGAATAATAGGGGTCCACCAGGTTACGGTAGGTGAACGTCATGTAGATGAAGGTCCGTCAGGTAGGAGTGAGATCATAGAAGGTATGTTAGAATATTTTTGTAGCCATTTGTGTCGTCTGTAACAAAAGGTTATACTTGTCTCTACCAGTCTGACTCAAGCAGGACAACCACATCTGTTTGAAAAATAGATCCTCCTACGCATGCATAAAATAAGAAATAAAATGGCTCTTGTGAATTTAGAGAACCTACAGTTATTTTTAAGGATTAACCCATCACATAATTGTGGGGAATAAGGCCTAAAGCATAACTCAATATCTTATATCAAATGAATCTATTGATAAGTTGAGCTACTAAAGTGTAAAATGTGAACACAGAAAGTCTGTTGTATGTTTGATGGCTCTGCACATTCCAGTGTGAGAAGATAGAAGTATCACCTGTGGCAGCTTCCAAGAGCCCCTGCTGTGAGATATATCCTGGCCTGGGATGAAGTTTTGACACCTAAAAAGACTTTTAGGAACCGCTCAGCATGGTGTCTGGCTCAAAGAGTCCATTCGCTGACTTGGCTATATGTGATAGAGACAAAAATAATTCAGTTCTAAAATATGCCACTTAAAATCAATAAAAGTGATCAACCACATATTCCTCAATAGCATGAAGAAGGGCAGCTCATATGTCAAATTAAGAATTCTGCCACACAGAGAAGGTAAGGAAATGAGTGTAAGCTCTACGAATACACTGTATTTAGGCATGTTTGGTATCAAAAGATGGACAAATTCATAGGGGATTTATTAATAATAAAATTGGGTTTGTGTGACACTCCACAGAAAAGTTAAGTCACATAGTAGAATTGGGTAGTATATCAGACAACAAATGCAAATGGTAGAAAATATATAAGCACAGTGGTATACAGTGCAAAAAAAGAGATACAGTTCTCTAGTAGCTACCTATATAATCGCTCCAATCCACCAGAACTAAGAGTCTAGTATAAAACAAAACATTAAAAAATATAGGAACGGCGCTTACAACTGATAAACTTGCATATTCATATGCGAAAATATAGCATGTGCAATGAAAACTTAGGGCTCATATACATTCTCTCAATACCTCCCTTGCAATTGCAACACAAAAAGTCTATGTGTGTTTATTGAGTCTTTTGACTGATGTCTCTTCACAAATGATTCTCCTTAAAACCGACCAAATGTCCACGATATCAATTCCTAGGTTATGTCTTCTTCCGTCACAAATGTGATCGGAATGGAAGCCCAAGATTTCACAGAAAAAAAACAATAAACAAGATCATAGCGCAGATTGATATACCATAACTGTGCCAAGAAAATTGTGTGCCTTTTAGCATGCAGCACCAAATTTACCCGGTGTAATATGGCAAACAATTCCCCCTAAGGGTATGCACTTACAAGAAGTGGAATGGGTTCAGAGGCAAAAAGGAAGTGTGGTGTGAGATATGGGAATGGATAAAGCCAGCAGTAGGTTATTGTATCTGAGATCATATGGCAATGCATATAACTGTTGGAAATAATATATTATGTCTATCTCTCTATCCCATTCTAAAACTGGAATTTATTGTAACTCTTATCTGAAATATAAATATTTTGTGATGTTTTTCTCTGTAAATGAATTTGTGACCTCTGAAGTTTGTATCAGAATGACTTCCTGTATAAAAGGGAGCCAAACTAGAACAGCCAGATCCTTGATAAAGACCTGTCTTAAGAAGTAGAAACACATAAGGGCTGCACATCCTGGAACAGACTGGACCCCTAAATTACCATCTGAAGGACCAGAGGAGTAAAGTTTCATTCCGATCTCTATCTGGTAGGGATCCATTTAATACATCTCTGTTCCAGTTTTTGAATTTCATTGTTTTTACATATCTGTGTTAATCCATGTATGTTTGATGCAAGCTGCCATGTCAGCTACTATGTGCAATTAAAGTATTTTTTAGTTTTAAACGGTATCACGCTAGATCCATTTATTTTTCTCCACATATCGTACTGAGGGATTACCCCTGATGTAAGATAGGAACAAAGACATTCTGATACCCTGCTTGATCCAAATTTTCTTCTTGTAAGTGTTCTCACATAAGTATTTGGACGGCGAAGAATCAACCAATATTACACACTATAATCTTTGGAGCACTTAAGGCGAATACATATCTACTGTCTAGTAAGTACAATCACAAAGGAGCAGTGGCGGATCCAGGGGGGGGGCGATCGGGGCGATCGCCCCCCCTAGCAGGGGCTTGCTGCCGGAGGCTGCACACTATGGGCAGGTCAGTTTGCAGTGACAGGCAGGGACAGTGTGCTGCCCGGCTGCTCTGATTGTGTTTTAAACACAATCAGAGCATCCGGGGAGCACACTGTCCCTGCCTGTCACTGCTGAACGGACCTGCACAAAGTGTGCAGCCGCCGGCAGCCTCAGATGTCAAAAAGGGGGCGGGGGCTAAATCGCCCCCCCCTACATCGCCCCGGGTACAAATATTCTCCAGATCCGCCCCTGCAAAGGAGAGGGAATTTGGTGGAATTAATCATATGGATTCATACTAAACAATTGCTTCAAGAAAAAATTTATTATATTTCTTGCAATGTTGAGCCAATAATATCACCCAAATGATGTTGCACTATGTTGTATTTTATACTTCTTTTTACATGTCATGTATCACTACAAGTCTATGAGGAAGGAATGACCACTACACTGTGACATATGGATCATTTCACCAGTTGAATATAAGTATTTTTTTACTTATTTATGGTTCACACTATTACTTGTTGCAATTTGCATTGTATCCAAACCGATTCAATACTGTTCCACATTTCATTTTGGAGATATGTGAACACACTCAGTAGAGCAGAAGACTCTTTGTTAATTTACATATGGATCAGTTACAACAAATTGTCAGTCTTTTGGGAAAATCAATTCACATTGATAAGCTGTCCATCTTTTTAGCCAATTTCCCATGGCACAGATTATGCAACTCATAAGTGCTACTCTGAATGTAACCCCTTATATTTGAAACTGCTTTGCTTGTGTATGTTAAATCAGTTGTTTTTTAATTGTTTTTCTTTATATCTGAATGCCCTGTACTTTTGTATATTAAATCTATAATTTAATATTTGGCGTCCTTGATGCTCTAACGAATCCATTAGCCTGTTAAGAAGAACATAGCTTGACCATGTTAACCCTTTGAATGCCGGTATGTGATTTGTTGATACATTTGATTAACAAGCTTAGTGTGTGCTTGCATTTACATTTGTGTAACAGTCTGGAGGTGTGAAGAGTTAACACTTTGTTTGCTGGTGTGGGCCTTGTTAGCCTGTGGGTAGCTAGAAGGCCTTGTGTGCCAGTGTGGGACAGTATATTGGTATCCTATTGCCCATATTTAATAGGTGGTGGCAAACCTGAAGTGTGTGGGGGTGTGAGCGCTGTTTGGGGGCAATTCAGTAGGTCTTTAACTTGTGTGATAGTTAGAGAGAGACTTCGAGCTGTAATCGTGTTTAACCTCATACAGCAAACACCCAAAGTTACAGCAGATGGGAGCGTGTTCGTGACAAACCCCATGCCTACTTTTATCCAATAAGGACCATAAAATATGGAATTGTCAAACTCAAGCTAGGGCTTCCAGCTCAAGTAATATTTAAGGCAAGTGCCTTCAATTTTATGGGTATGTTCTTTAAAGTATCTGCTTCTTTCTACCTATTCCAGCCTTTCAGAAACGGGTGGAGAGTTAGAAGACATGCACTGCATTGGAATTATGCTAATGGATCCATTTACATCTGCCTCCTTATAAAGATTTTATATACTGCAATTTTATTAGAATGCAGCAGTGGATCAAAATAAACGAGGATTTGCCTGATAATTTTTTGTTGGAGAATTCATCTATAAATTTGTTTATGTGAAGTGTTGTTTACATTGGTGGTCCACCTAGTAAAGCTTAAAACCGGCAGTACTTAGCTTGTTTTTAACATGGACCACTATGTAGCACAGTTCTTCCTCCTTCTGTATTATTAGAACCAAATGAAGAAGCCAAATGTGGTGAAATGCGCGTAAGAACTAATCACAGCATTTCTACAAAAACAGTTTGTTTATCTTTTCATTATTGTCTTACAATATAATTTCATTTTCTCACAGAATTTTTATAACTTACTTATAATAATATTATTCATCTCAATGTTGTATTTTTTATTATTATTATTCTTACAACTAACATTGTTTACATGCTCTAGAAACCCTTTATTCACAGCCTTTTATTTTCACATTAGTCAGATTTTTTTTTGTTTTCCACTCTTGTTCATCTGATGATATTGTATTGATTTATTACATTTTCACCATTATATATTTATCCTTTACATAGACACAAAGCATTATTTTTTTTATTGTATTTGAACTATTTGAATTATTAATTCTTTATTTCTCACATATTTTGCATTATTGTCAACTTATAACAATCACACATCTTATTATACGCTCAGTATCCCATTAGCTCATTCCATTTAGACAACCCTCTTTGTGTTGTTTTTATAGTCACTCATTTTGTAATAAATATATGAGGATAAAGTAAATTCTTTATGCGTCAGAAAAGTGTGTGACCTGTCAGAAAAAGGATATGGCCTTGTCTGAAATTTGCTTGGTTTGGGTGATTTGGGGTGTGGCTTGGAGAGATCACAGTGTAACATATGGGGCCTGATTCAGTAAGAAAAGGAAAGCAAAAAAAAATGAGTAACTTTGAACCTTTCCAAAACCATGTTGTAATGTAGGAGGAGGTAAATTTTTACATTGTACCCCAAGCACAGGTCAAGCACAGCAAACAAGTCACAATAAGCAGGAAAAATGCGTCTGAGTAGACCATCAGTTTCAATACACATTGTGACCTGAATCTTAAGAAGTGGTGGGTAGCTTAACAAAGCAAACAGTGCAAAGCTATGTACACTATGGGGTATATTTGTCATGCGGCAGTTCTGAAAAACTATCGATTTTCTGCGTTTTGCCTTCATTTTTAAAAATGGCAAATTTATTAAAGGTATACCCTGGTGGCCTTTGTCTTTATAAAAATTGCCGTTTTAAAAAATGCAGAAAACCGCCGAGAATCAATGGTTTTGGACTACCGCCGCTTGGTAAATATACTCCTATGGCTATCATACAGCTGGGAGTATGACCAGCGAGAGGATGCAATCTTGGGCTGCAGCCGGGGTTGCAAATTTAAAATGAGCTAACACATTTAGGATGGAATTCAATTGCCCCCGAATTAGCACGGAGTTAAAGCCGTTACTGTTATTACCGTAATTTTAACCCAGCTTTCTGCTCGAAGGTCAGGGGAAAGCCGGCACTGAAACCACCGTAAAAACGTAATTAAGCGCATTATTACCGTAATAACGGAAATAATGTACAGGCCGCATTACTTTTACCAGTAGCGTGGCCAAGTGAATTCCCCCCTTAGAGTTGTGATGCGGTGTGACGCAGTACATGTCCTACCTCAACTCTAAATCAAAGTGTTAAAATAAAGCTACCAGTATTTCTATGCTACATGCAAAAGCAGGCAGTACATCCCCCATATACAAAATAAAAATTGCATTTATACCCTTGCATTGCAGCATGGTTCATTCAAGTGTAATTTTTCACCATTTAGCTGAATTTGTTCTTAATTTTAAATGAAGCCCTAAGTTGCAATGCGCTTTCTAGTTGTAAATGACCCTGTGTCAATTTACCTATTATGTCAGTATAAAAAAACATTGGTATGCTTAAAATATCTATGGATATTCGTAGTTGACTGTTTGAAACTATTTTTGTTCTTTTTACAAGACTGCCCACTGAATCTATCACCACCCTTTTAACAATACAAAAACACATTATAGAAGATATAAAGATATAAAAAAAATTGTTGATAACAACAATAAAACTGAGTCTTTCTGAAGCAAATGTCCAGGGGAGCGTTGTAAACTCTCCCGATTGACACTTGCTACCTGAAAGGCTTAGCTTTTATTTACGGAAGGAGAGGTAAGGATCATTCAGTAGAGCTATAATAAATTCATTGCTCCAATCCTCAGCAATGAATCTACATCTTATCTTCGTCTTTACCCTGTGACTACAATATTGTCTATTTAATGGCAGGACATCAGCAAACCAAACAAGTTTTATATTAGGGATCTAAAGATTACAATCAAATTTCTGAGCTCCCAAACTTGTCTCCTAATAGATGTCAGTAACTGTAACTGTGATACACATGAGACAGGTGTTATCTAATAGTCATTGAGAAGGCAGCTGGTTCATCTGTCCTAGTACTTTTCCTACTGAAAGTAAATGATGCAAAAAACAAATGGTTATTTCCTCTCCAACATTGCAGTACTTAATCAGATTCTAATTATGGTTTGCAGGACAGGAAATATTCATCCTCCCTTTATTAAATGCAGCCACAGGTATTCTATCTATTAACACATCTGTTAATTTCCTTAATTGACATGCTGTTTTAAAATTATTTCTTTTGATCCAACAGGTTTTTTAAACATTCAACTCAGGAAGCTCTAACAGTGCATGTTTTCCAGATCTCCTTTCCGAAACATAGGTTTATTCATTACTGATTGACACATTGTAACAGAACTACAGGTGGTACTAATTATGTCACTGGTGACCTGGAAAACCTGCACTGTTAGCAGGCGCGGGCTGGCAAATTTCAGCCCGGGGGGCGCACAGGCGGCCGCATCACTCGACACGTGATGCGGCCGCCTGTGCGCAGACGCGGCCGCATCACGTGTCATGTGATGCGGCCGCCTGTGCACCGCTGGTAATATTTTCATATACTCACTGCCACACATCCCTCATCAGGTAATATTGCATCCACGGGGTGGCCCAAACAGCGGTTACACTGAGCGGCCCGGGAGGAGGGGGGGGAAGGCGATGCTCCCCTGCCCCCCGGCCCAGCCCGCCCCTGACTGTTAGAGATCATGAGCACTGGATTTGGGAAACCTTGCCATGTGGTATTCTACCTGAGAGGAAATTAGCTTGCGGGTATGACTGCTTGTTCCAACAAGAGAAATGTTATCTGTGTGGTGCAGCAGTTTCTACATTATTGGACTTGACAAAACTTACATAAAGTTATTAATATAATATTGTTAGGAACTGAGTATCACTACCCTACACCCAGTAAAGCAGGTGACTTGCACAGACTGATAACCTATACCCATAAACTTTCATAGAGACATAAAAGCCTAATGTTATTATAATATTTGTTTCCAAAATGTCACTTTCACTTTTACAACCTATGTTTCTGCGTGTATTTTTTTTAAAAAAAAAGCATATGCCAGTTTCAGTAAGCAAAGAGGGGAGGCTCTTATCCGAATGCAGAAAAATCGTCATTATAACATACAGGTACAGTGCAAAATTGAATAACATACTTAAATACCTAACTTCCCTTGTGGGATCAAAGACAGCAAATTAATTAGATATAATATATCTGATTCAATCAATGCAGAGAATTGCCTTTGAACTGAAACATAAAAAGTCACATACAGTTATGTGCCTATCGTGGAAAATATTTGACTAAATAGATATTATTGCATAGCTGCAGGCCCGGCGCTCCCATTAGGCAACCTTAGGCAGTTGCCTAGGGCGCCGGGACCTGCAGGGCGCCGCTGACTAGATTTTCTAATCTAGTCAGCGGTTCAGCGGCACGAGAGAGATGCACAGCAGCGGCGGCGGGGCGGCCGCCGCTGTTTTTTAATGTCCGCATGATCACTGACGTCAGTCAGTGATCATGTGATAGTCTGTCCGGCGCCTCTGAGGTATCACACTGTCTGTCACTGACAGACAGTGTGAATAAAGTTATTCCCCCCTCCTCTCCCCTCTCAGCATGCATCGCGAGGAGCAGCTAGAGGAAGATAAGGTAAGTGAAATCTATTTTTTTTTTAATTTAGTGTGTTCGGGGGGCGCGGGCGGGGGCGGCTTGCCTAGGGCGCCGAGAACCCTTGCACCGCCCCTGCATAGCTGAGATATATTGTAACAAATGTTACTAGATACCAGAAACTGGACATTGCGACAAATAATCTATAATTTTTATTAGATACATCCTTATCTAATAAAGTTTATATATACTGTATGTGATGAATTCCTCACACTTCATCCTTTGCACATTCAGGTAAACCACAGATACACAAACTGTGGCCCAAGGGCCACATAAGACCCTCAAGCCTTTTTTTTGCAGTCGTAAAGGAAGCATAAAAGATACAAGGGAACCCAGGATGCCAGAACAGAAGTATTAGAGTACTGTCTGTGATCCCCTTTATGTGTCCTGCCTGCTATTGCACTGGGTCTCGCTGTGGCTATGGTGGTGGAGACTGTGCAGAAACAGGTTACAGCTGCAGTGAGACCCGACCATTCATCAAATGTAGTCTGTGAGATTAGACAGTCTGACACTTAATCAGAATGAATGAGCAGCCCTCTGATTCACTACCAGACTGTCACTGTACTGCAGAGCTTAGTCTTTCAAGCGTGAGACGATCAAATCTTATCTTGTTAGACTAAGTTGCTGCCTGAGAGCAGTGCCGTAACTAGACATTTTAGTGCCCTGGACGAGACAGGGCACCGGCGCCCCCCATCTAAGTGGGAGTGGCATTTGACAAGTGGGTGTGGCCAACCTAATGTGGGGGTGTGGCTAGTACTTTACTGAAAGAATTCTGTTACACATATTTGCAAATGCATGAATATATATATATATATATATATATATATATATACACACACAGTGGTGTGATTCAAATAAATTAATTGTATTGATGACTGTATGGATGGGCAAACTGACCTTCATCAACAATCATTTTGTACCTTGTAAGAATGCTTGAAGAGAGAGAGAGAATAACTATGTTTAGTGATCATGTAGTGATGGTGGCTGTAGTACACTGAGCCAATATCACCCCTCTACCCACACTACACCAATATCACCCCCCTACCCACACTACACCAATATCACCCCCCTACCTTCACTACAGAAATGTCACCCCCATACCCATACTACACTATTGTCACCCCCTCTACCAACAATACACAAATAACAGCCCTTTCCCCACACTGCACCAATGCCAGCCATACTGCAACATGCAGGGGGGAGAGGAGGGGAGACAATGGCTTTCACTTGCATAGGGGTGAAGAAGGGAGGGAGGACAGAAACTTTCATGCACAAAGGGGAGGGACAGAGGCTGACTGACACACAGAGAGAAAGGGGAAAGACGCTCTCACAAGCAGAGAAGGAAATGGGAGGATACAGAAGCTGTCACACTCAGGGATTTGTTGAAAATACAGAAAATGTATGTTTGGTCGTAGCTCCGCCCACTTTTGGAAAGCTCCGCCCCTCCGAACGCCGTGAATGACAGGTATGCCGAAGCTGTCACACACAGGGGAGAGAGACTGTCCCTGGTAGAGGATAGCAGAGAGAGAGGCTGACATGCTTAGTGCCGATGCGTGGAGTATCCAAAGTCCAGCCTTTATAGAGACCGTGGGTTTCTCTGCAGCCTGCTGTCACAGAGCCAGGCATAGAGGCAAGTAGCGGGCGGCTACTGCGCCCCCTTTGGGTGTGCGCCCTGGGCGACGGCACCGCCCGCACCTGCCTAGTTACGGCTCTGCCTGAGAGTCATGTTCTCCTAAAAGTGGAACAGTTAACTAATATGCAGGGAATATGTGCTAAAGATGAAGGGTCAGGGGGAAAAATGTGTAACAGAGGGGCAATATTTGAAGTGAGGAGGGGACAAATACATTACAGGGAAGGGATGGGGGTAAAAAAATGTATTACAGAGGAAATGTATTAAAGCTGGGGG